>NW_021703781.1:80202642-80238380 GCF_005190385.1 Monodon monoceros
CGTTTGGTTCTGTGCTCACAATCCATGGGGTTTGCAGAAGCAGCAGGGTTTCTCCAGACAGCCACAGTTTTATCTGTGTCTCCCAAGGCTAGGCTGGCATTTCAAAGGCTGTTGAGTTTCCTGATTTCCCATCCCTCTCCTCTGCTCCAAAGCCAGATCGTATTCCTGGCCATGGACGGATGGAACCCAAGTGCTCCCCCCTTGCAGGTGTGAACAAGCGAATACCGACTCACCTGGTTCTTCTGTAAATGAAATGCTCTCTGGGTTTTCACAGGAGGCCCACAGCTAAAGCGGATACCATCACTTCTGCCCGCTGGGCTTCCTTCACATTCTCCAAGTTCAGCTGGAGCTGGAAATATCAAAGAGCTGGATTTATAAGATGTCCTTTGGCAATTGATAAAGATAGTCCTATATTTAAACACGATTTGGAATGAGGGGAAGGGCAGTAGAAGCGTCATGAATAAAACATAGACTTGGGTAGTAGAGACACAGACCTACTAGAGAATGGACTTGAGGATATGCGGAGGGGGAAGGGTAAGCTGGGACAAAGTGAGAGAGTGGCATGGACATGTATACACTACCAAACGTAAAATAGATAGCTAGTGGGAAGCAGCCGCATAGCACAGGGAGATCAGCTCGGTGCTTTGTGACCACCTAGAGGGGTGGGATAGGGAGGGTGGGAGGGAGGGAGACGCAAGAGGGAGGGGACATGAGAACATATGTATATGTATAGCTGATTCACTTTGTTATAAAGCAGAAACTAACACACCACTGTAAAGCAATATACTCCAATAAAGATGTAAAAAAAACCAAAACAAACAAACAAACAAAAATCCCCACATAGATTTGATTATAAAACCTCCAGACACATGCTCCATCCCTTATCATAAACAGTTTCAGAAATCATGGGGAATGGCTGAGATGGACCAATCTTACACGATTTGCACATTTTAATTCTGCCCCGAAGATGCTTGCTATGTGAACTCCTAGCCAGATCTCCCTTCTGAGGGTCGAATCCTACATGCCCAGGCCCCCACCTGTTACTAGCGCTGTGAGGGTTGGGGCTGCCCCATTCAGGGAGAGAGCTGACATCGGCCTGTTCCATGGCTCACGAGAGATGGGGGTCGCTCTGTGTCTTGACGTAGAGGGTGTGGCCTTCTCCCTTTAATTAGTTTAGCCACTAGGACTTGTTTTAATAAGCTAAACGTTTTTAACTTTTAATCGTGAAATAATTTTAAATTTTAAAAAGGTCTACAAGAACAGTACAAAGAACTCCCATCTAATCTTTCTCCAGATTCACTAACGTTTAATATTTTGCCGTATTTACTGTAATAGTCTCTCTTCTCTCTCTCCTTATTTTTATTAAGAATCTGTAAGCCCATACTGATATAATGATATTAACAGACTATTTATTGTAATAGTGCTGATATGATAATGGGTTTTAACCCATTTAAAAAATTAAATGGGTTAAAATTCTTTAATGTTGTTATTGATTTTGAAGCTACAATCCTCTATTTCCTCAGTAAGAGCCCGTTCAAACTGGTTCCTTTTTTAAAAATAATTAATTAATTAATTTATTTATTTTTGGCTGTGTTGGGTCTTCGTTTCTGTGCGAGGGCTTTCTCTAGTTGTGGCAAGCGGGGGCCCCTCTTCATCGCGGTGCACGGGCCTCTCACTATCGCGGCCTCTCTTGTTGCGGAGCACAGGCTCCAGACGTGCAGGCTCAGTAGTTGTGGCTCACGGGCCTAGTTGCTCCGCGGCATTTGGGATCTTCCCAGACCAGGGCTCGAACCCATGTCCCCTGCATTGGCAGGCAGATTCTCAACCACTGCACCACCAGGGAAGCCCTGGTTCTTTTTGCTTTGACGTGTTTACGATACTTTTGGACCTTTTTTTGCACAAAAATCTGTTGCAGGCTTAGTTTATATTTTCCCTGATCCATCCTAGGAATTAGTCACTCGTCTATGTTATTCATCCTATAGTGGGAAACAGTATTCAGAAACCAAGTTCTATGTGCCAGGTGGGTTCATTACTAATGGAGTGTCATTGATTCTGCTTCTCTCAGCAAACAAAGCAAAGAAACAAACGATCTGTCTGTGTCTCTATTTGTATCTACTTCGTCTTGCTAAAAACCACCAGTCATGCTTAGATTTCCAACACAATTCCAGTCCAACACAATGGGATTTTGTGGGGGTTTTTGGTTTTTACATTTTTTAAAATTGGGGTATAGTTGCTTTACCATGCTGTGTAGTTTCTGCTGTACAACCAAGTGAATCAGCTGTATGTATACATATATCCCCTCCCTCTTGGACCTCCCTCCCACCCCCCCAATCCCACCCATCTAGGTCACCACAGAGCACCGAACTGATCTCCCTGCGCTCTGCGGCAGGTTCCCACTAGCCATCTGTTTTACACATGGTAGTGCATATATGTCCATCCCAATCTCTCAGTTCATCCCGCCCCCCTCCCCCACCCCCGTGTCCACACGTCTGTTCTCTATGTTCCCAGCCTGCCTACCTTTCATATACGTAGCTTCCTTTGCCAACGGGAGAAACTTACCACCTGATGTCATCATGGTATTTACTTAGTTGCTTAATCCTACAAATGCAGAAAGCACTTTCAGAATCGCTCATTTATTCCCCTGTGAAAAACACGCTTTCTGAGGACTGCCGCTTCCAGTCCATAAGCTCGTGCCTTGAATTACCAGGAAAGGAAACAAGATGTGAAACGACCATTTCCAACCTTGAACAATAGAAATCACACGGAAATGAACACAGTTAGCCGTACATTTGCACAGCTTACTGCTTAGAAGGTTCCAGGCTGAAGCACAGAAAAGGGAACAAGAAGCAGAGCCCAGCAGATTTTTCTGGGATGAGGGGACTGCAGCTCTGAGAGCCAGCGGCCACTAGAACTTTTAGTTGCAGACCAGAGAGAGCTGCACAGGAAGAGAGTTCCAGAGATCTGCAGGCCCCTGTAGAATCTTTGCATTATGTTCACCTGTGACTACATATGTGGGGTGAATCTCCGCAGGGCTGGGAAGAGAAGCACTGAAAGCATTGGGACAAGAAATCCCTGGAGCTCATGCAGGTATAGGAAATTTCACGTTCCCACCAACAAGTCTGGAGAGACCTAGTAGTACCTGAGGTACTGGGTAGAGCCTTCAGAAGGATATCACCTTAGAAGTTTGGATAAGTTACTCTAGATGAAAGGCTGCTCTGGCCTTTCTGCCAAAAAGCTTAAAGGTATACCTCAAAATAATCAAGCTGACTTCAAGTAATGTTACCGTATGCCGGAGCAAAGCTCAGCATTCCTTTAGCAACATCTCCTCCAGTGACATTAAAATTCACGCCTGGCATTTAACCAAAATACCAGCTATGCAAATAAGCATGAAAATAAAACTCATAACCAGGAGAAAACTCTATTAATAGAAATATACCCAGAAATGACAGATTATGAAATTAGCAGATAAGGACATTAAAACAGCACGCACACGCAGACACACACACACACACACACACACACACACTAGTGAACTTGAAGATATAATAATAGAAGGCACATGAAATGAAGCACAGAAAGCAGATAGAAAACATGAACGGAGCATTAGAATTAGTGAGAGAATTTAAGTGGTCTAAACTAAGTGTGATTCAAGTCCTATACACAGAGAACAGAGAGAAAGAGGTACAGAAAATTTGAAGAAATAATAGCTGAAAAAAAAGAAATTTGGTGAAAACCATAAACCCACAGATTCAAGAAGCTCAACAAATGTCCAGCAGAAGAAACAAAGAAAGCACGCCATGTAACATTGAACATGCTGGAAAGAAATCTTTGTCTTTTGGCTGCGCTGCGGGGCTTGTGGGATCTTAGTTCCCCTACCAGGGATTGAACCCAGGCCCTCGGCAGTGAAAACGTGGAGTCCTAACCACTGGACCGCCAGGGAAGTCCCAGAAAAGAAGAAATCTTAAAAGCAGTTTATATGAGAAACATAGGCACATATTACATAATTACGTAAGACACACAAAGATAAGAATAACATACTTTGCATCAGAAATGATGTAAGCCAGGAGGAAATGGAGTGACATCTTTATACACTGAAAGGAAGTTACTCTCAACTGAGAATCCGATACCCAGTGAAAACATCTTTCAGAAATGAATGTGGGCTTTTGCTTCTCAATAAGACAGCATCCCCCTTCGGGACACAACTATGATCCATGACACGATACCAAAAAGATTCAACCCGAAGGTGCTGGAAAGTGAACAGAGGTACAGAGACTGTAGGGGGAGAACTCCTACAGTCTGTGTGGGAGACCTCCTCACCTGAGGAGTGGAGATGGGGAATTACCGGAGTTCGCGTCCATCTCCGAGGCTTGCCCCGTGCTGAATGCAGCCGACAGCACGCACAGTGGCTGCACAATCCACGTAGGTACCTGTGATCTTTCTTACCTGGGGAACCAGAAAGTCAGGCTGAGAAATTACAGACACTGCAGAGAGTAGGGGATTGTTGAAGGGAGGAACTGGAGGAGGAGCCCCCCACTCCATCCACCCACGTCTCTGACGGAGCCCGAAACACTCATGTGCAGAACAGACTCCACGTAGCTCAGCTAAAGGCAAATTTCATGAACTGAGCTGCCTCCCAAGAGCAAGAGTTTGCAGTTCACACCCAGCCAAGGAAATTACCTGCTAAGAAAAAGGAAACAATGGTTTTCAGATAAAATAACAGATTCTGGAATCTCAACATCTGAACACGCACAGTTTCCAAAATACAGTCCAAAATTACGTGACATGTGAAAAACCAAGAAAATGGAATACATTCTAAAGTTACAGGAAAAGACAAGTAATTTGACCGGAATCTGGCATGAACAAGATGTCAAAACTATATTTTAAGAGGTTATCATAATTGTCCTAAATAAAGTAAAATGAAACATTTAAATTTTACCTTCATTTATACTTTCTCTAATGTTCTTCCTTTCTTACGTAGATCTGAATATCTGGCCTATATTGTTTTTCTCCTCTATGAAGAAGTTTGTTTTTTTTGTTTTTTAGGGTTTTTTTTTGCGGTACGCAGGCCTCTCACTTGTCGCGGCCTCTCCCGTTGCGGAGCACAGGCTCCGGACACACAGGCTCAGTGGCCATGGCTCACAGGCCCAGCCGCTCCGCGGCATGTGGGATCTTCCCGGACCGGGGCACGAACCCGTGTCCCCTGCATCAGCAGGCGGACTCTTAACCACTGCGCCACCAGGGAAGCCCTATGAAGAAGTTTTAATATGTCCTTCAAGGCAGGTCTGCTGGCAACAACAACCCTCATTTTTTGTGTTTGAGCAAGTCTATTTCTCCTTCACTTTTGAAGGAAATCTCACTGGATACAGAATTCTAGCTTGCTGGTTTTGTTCTTTCAACACTAAATATTTCCCTCTACTCTCTTCTTGCTGCTTGTTTTCTAAAGAAAAGTCCAATGTAATTCTTTTTCTTGTTCCTTTACAGGTGGGGTATTCTCCCCACCCTCCAGCCCCCACCCTGACTCCTTCCAAGTTTTTCTTTTAGGTTTCGATCTTCTGAAGTTTGAATATGATCTACCGAGGTGTCGACTTTTTGGTATTTATCATGCATGGTTGATGTCCTCCAAGATTCCCGGAACTGTGCTTTAGTGTTTGTCATTGATTTTGGAAAATTCTCAGCCATTATTACTTCAAATATGTGTTCTTTTCTTTCTTCCTTCTCATTCAGGTACCCTCATCATAAAATGTTATGCTTTTTGTAATTATCTCACAGTTCTTGGACATTCTGTTTCATATTTTCCATTCTTATTTCTCTTTGCATTTCAGTTTTAGAAGTTTCTATTGACATATCTTCAAACTCACTGATTTTTTTCCCCTTGGCTGTGCCAGTCTGAGTCCATCAAAGGTATTCTTCATTTCTATTCTATTATTTTTGTTTCTAGCCTTTCTTTTTGATTATTTCTTAGATTTTATGCCTCCCTGCTTACATTGCCCCCCCGCCCCCGTCTTGTATGCTGTTCACTTTTTCTATTAGAGCTCTTAGCATATAAATAATAGTTATATTAAATTTCTGGTTTGATCATTCCGAAATCTCTGCCACCTCCAAGCCAGATTCTGAGGCTTGGTTTGTCTCTTCAGTCTGTGTTTTTTTCCTTTTAGCATGCCTTGTCATTGTTTTTGGAAAGCCAGGCATGACGTACAGGGTGAAGCGAGTTGAGGGAGATATGCTTTCGAGCAGGGTCCCCAACCCCGGGCCGCTGACCAGTACCTCTCCGCAGCCTGTTAGGAACCTGGCCGCACAGCAGGAGGTGAGCGGTGGGCAAGCGAGAGCGCAGCTTCACCTGCCGCTGCCCATCACTCCCCATCGCTCGCATCACCGCCTGAACCATCCCCCCGGCTCCAGTCCGTGGAAAAACTGTCTTCCACGAAACCTGTTCCTGGTGTCAGAAGGGTTGGGGACCGCAGCTTTAGAGGAGGTTTTATGTTTGCCTGGCGAGGAGTCAGGCTGTATTTACTGTTTGCTGCAGCTGTGGTGTCAGAACTTAAATTTCCTCTGGTGCCCTGGCTTTTGTCTCCCCTGCTCACTTTGATTTTCCCTGGAGATTCCTTAAGTAGGGTCTGGGGCTCGTAGCACTTTTAGCGGTAGCCCCAGTTCGTAGTACACAGGAGCCTTGCTGGGAGGGGGGTGTTCTTCAGTTCTGTGGTTAGGGGGTCCCTTTTTTAGTGAGCCCGAGTCGGGTGTTTTCTTTCCCCAGGTGGAGTCCCATGAGGTAGGGATTCCCCTTGAGGGCAGGCATTGTGAAGGAGAACTGAACACTGGGGGTGTATTTCACAATGGAGAGTTTTCTGTCCCCCCATGGGGAGCAGTAGGGGCTTTTTCTCTGATGTTCACAACGAGGCCTGGCAGGGTCCTGGAGGTAAAACTCATAGAAGTGTGCCCCCCAAACACTGGGCCCGCTTTAGTTATGTATAATTCAAGGAAGTCTCTGCAGAGAACCATGAAGTCGCCAGTGAACAGAAATACCTATGTGATGAGTGTACCAGCCAAATGGCTGTGACAGAGGAAGGAGTACGTGAACCTGAAGATGTCACTGGAAATTATCGAAGAGCAGAGAAGAGAAAACAGGTTTGTTTTTTTTTTTCCTTTTTAAAGAATAAAGCCTGAGTGGTTTGTTGGATTATATCAAACAATTTGGCATACATGTAATTTGGTCGCCAGGAGAGAAAAGAGAGGCTGAGACAGAAAAATATTTGAAGAGGTAACATCCAAAATATTCCACATCTGATGTACACAGAAAGATACTAAACGAACCCCCAAAAGGAAAAAACACACAGAAGCCCATGTGGAAGCACATAATTATCAAAGTGTCCAAACCAAAGACAAGGATCAAATCTTGAAAGGAACAAGAGAAAACTTGCCTATTACAAGGGCACTTTGAGGCAATTAATGTCTGGCTCCTCTTCAGAAACAATGCAGGACAGAAGAAAATAAAACAATGTCTATAAAGTGCTGAAAGCAAAATATAATCTCTATTCAGAATTCTATACCCAGTGAAAACATTCTTCAGAATTAAGGAAAAACACAGGCATTTTCACATAAAGAAAAGCTAAAATAATTTGCTGCCAGGAGACCTTTGCTATAAGAAATGCTGAAGTAAATTATTCAGTCTGAAGGAAAATGCCACTAGATAGAAAATCGGATCCTCCAAAAAAAAAAAAAGGAACATTAGAAATTGCAAATATCCCGGGAGTATTTCAGAGCACACAGAACTGTGCCCCAGAAAGAGTGAACTACACTGTGTGCAAATTTAGAAAAATTAACCTGTAAATTGCAGATCCCGGGACAGAATGCAGACTGAGACGAATGTATCCAACCATATTACTAATGAGTGATGCATCCACACTCAGGGTGGTGGGGGAAAAAGGGAACTAATCTTAGTCATTTGGGGGTTTTAGGTGGATACTGTAAGTCTGGAGATGCCAAGAACCATAGGTAAGCCCTATACCCCAGTGGGCAGATTTGTTTCCCACGTGGGTACAGTTTAGCAAGTCTAGATCTGTTCCCCTGCATACTAGGGTTGAATAAATGAGTAAATGAATTCTGCTAATGAAGCCAAGTTTCTCAGTGTGAGAAAAGAAGTGACAGATAAGCAGGAGGAAAGACCAGAGTGAACCTGGTGATGCTGCTGAGTTAGACATGCCAGGAACTCATGCTTGTTTTAATGTTTGTGCAGATAAACACAGAACTCATCATGGGACGTAGACCCTTCAAGGAGATACATGGCTGTGTGCTGACAATGCTTTAACATCTGGCTCTCCAAAGCCCACATGTGTAGTGCTGGCTAATTTCCGTGATGTAAACATTCCCATGATTTCAAGCTACCAACACGACGTCACCTGATGTTGTGTTGGGAAGAGACGTGCACAGTAGAATCAACACATGACTGAGGATAGACTGTATTCTGCGTCACAAAGAATCTCAATTTAAGAGGATTGAAAAACTAAAGAAAATGTTTTCTGAATACAAGCAAATTGTATAAGAAATCAATAACTGAAATAAATCTGGAATAATCCCAAATTATTAGAAATTAAACAACATTCTGTGTGTGTACATGCACACACGCATGCACCCACGTATCAAAAAAGAAGCCACAAGAAAAATAAGAAAAAACAATAAGAATACATCCCAACTCAATTTATGAGATTGGCGTTACCCTGATACCAAAATCAGAATAGTATATGTTCTAAGGAATGTTGATTTGTAGTTTAACTTTCTTCCAAGGAAGTATGACTTATAAGAAAGTAAATCAATATTCCTCATGAATATCTATGCTAAAATCCTCAACAAAACAATAGCAAGTTGAATCCATCACTATATCAAAGGATATTTCAGTCTGATCAAGTAAATTTTACTCCATGAATTTAAGGATGGTTTAACACTGAAAAATTAATCAGGGTAATTCACCCTAATAACAGAGTAAAAATGAAAACCATACAATCATCTTAATAGATGCAGAAATCATGTTTGACAAAATTTAACATCCATTCATGATGAAAACTCTTAGAAACATAGAAGTAGAAGGGACCTTTTTTGACCTGATTAAGAGCATCTTAGAGCATCTAGAAAAACCTACAGCCAGTCTCATACTTAATAGCAAAAGACTGATTCTGTGCCCCCTCCCCATTGCTAGTGCAATAAAGGAAGATAAATAAAATATAAAAGTCACTGGAAACCAGTGTAGTAGGTTGGAAACCAATGACTAAAACTCTCTTTATTAACGGAGTATATGATTTTTAAAAATTTCTAATGCATCTACCAAAAAAGCTACTAAAATTAATGAGTAAATTTAACAAGGTCACAGGATACTAGGTCCCTATACAAAAAAAAGCCCTGTAATTTGTTAAAAAATAAATATACATTTAACTTTAGAGACACCACGGCTAGAGAATCCAAAAACTGAAATGTAGTGAATAAAAAAGATGTTTACATTAAACACCTACATATCCACCCACATATCCCCAAATATGAAATAGTTAAGAATGGATTGAACAACATACGTGCATGATGTTTTGGCTGAAAACTACAAAATACTCCTGAGAGAAATTAAAGAAGACCTAAATAAGTGGAGAGTAGTTCCATGTTCACGGCACAAAAAGTTCAATATTGTTAAGCTGCCAGTCCTTCCCAAACTGATCTAGACACTCACACAAGCTCAACTAAAACCCCCGCAACCTTCATTTCCTAAAATTTATATGGAGATGCAGAGGACTTACAAAAATTTAAGAAAAAGTTAAAAAAAAATGTTAGAGGAATCAGACTACCTGATTTCAAGTTTACTACGTAAAGTGGCAGAGGTCAGGATTGTCGTGCTGGCATTAAGACAGACACAAACACCAAAGGGACAGAATGTATATGTGGTTACACATATACACATAAAGGGTTAACTGATTTTCAACAAGTTTGCCTAGGTAATTAAAAGGGAGAAAGAATGGCTTTTTCAGCAAGTGGTGCTAGAATATCTGTTTATCTACACACTAATATTTGTGTATGATGTAAAAGAAATGTATATATAATATATAGTTTATCTGTTATTTATTTCTTTGCTTGTTTATATAAAACAGCCCTCCATATAAACATTAAAAGTATAAGCTTCTTAAGAAAGCATTGCAGGTAATTTTTGTGACCTTGGGAGTCACAAGCTTTCTTAAGATACAGATAGGACACACCATAAAAGAAAAAAAATAGATAAATTTGACTTCATAAAAATTTTCAAAAATTGCTTTTCAAAAGACATGTAAAGAAAATGGCAAGCCACAGACAGAAAGTATCTGCAAAACATATCTGATAAAGGAGGCGTATCAACAATATACAAAGATGAATGGACCTTGAGATTATACTACGTGAAGTAAGTCAGACAGAGAAAGACAAATACCATACGATATCACTTATATGCGGAATCTAAAAAATGATACAAGTGAACTTATTTACAAAACAGAAATAGACTCACAGACATAGAAAACCAAGTTATGGTTACCAAAGGGGGAAAGGGGGTGAAGGGATAAATTAGGAGTTTGGGATTAACAGATACACACAACTATATATAAAGTAAACAACAAGGACCTACTGTATAGCACAGGGAACTATATTCAATATCTTGTAATAACCTAGGATGGACAAGAACCTGAATATATATGTATATAAAGCTGAAAAACTTTGCTGCACACCTGAAACTAACACAACACTGTAAATCAAATATGCTTAAAAAAAAAGGAGATGACAATGATAGAAAGATTTGATAGATAGATAGATAGATTTAATAATAATTAAATAATTAAATAATCAATGATAGATAGATAGATTTAATAATAATATTCATGACTTAAATATTCAATTGTACTTAAAACATTTTTTAAAAATATAAGGAAATCTTATAATTCAATAAAATGAAGACAAAACCCCAATAAATGATGGACAAAAGTTTGAAATACACTTTTTCAAAGAAGGTATGCAAATGGACAAAAAGCACAGGAAAAAACTGCTGACATCAATGTTTATTTAGGGAAGGGAAAATTAAAACCACAGTGAAATACCTTTACTCACTCTTTAGAATGATTGACAACATCAAGTGCTGACAAGGTGTGAAATAACAAACTTTCATGCCTTCCTGTGGGGAGGTAGTATGTACAGTGCTTTGGAAAGGAGTTTGGAAGGTTTTTTTTATATAAAGGTAAATACACACTAATCACGTCACCCAGCAATTCTACTTCTCAGTATTCATACAAGATAAATGAAAATCTGTGTCCACACAAAGCCTTGTACACCAATGTCCGTAGAAGCATTTTTTTTGTATCAGCGCCAACCGGGAAAGGATCCAAGTGTCCACCTATTGGAGAGTGGACCAACCACGGAATATCCAGATTGTGGGAATACCCTTCAGAATAAAAGGAACAGCTAATCACACGGATGAGCCTCAGTAATGGATCTGAATCAGAAAGGAAACAGACGCAAACACTCCATGCTGGATTCTTCCAATTACACAAAATTCTGGAAAAGGCAAAATTGCACATCAGTGGTTGCCTAGGGGTGGGGTTAGGGGAGCGGCATGACTGCGGTGGGGTTGCAGGGGGGCCTTTGTGGGAGGGGAGGCGTCTTGCACCGTGACTGTGCATTGTCAAAGCTCACTGAACTGCACACTTAAAACTGGTGAATTTCAGGCTTCCCTGGTGGCGCAGTGGTTGAGAGTCCGCCTGCCGATGCAGGGGACACGGGTTCGTGCCCCGGTCCGGGAAGATCCCACATGCTGCGGAGCGGCTGGGCCTGTGAGCCATGGCCGCTGAGCCTGCGCGTCCGGAGCCTGTGCTCCGCAACGGGAGAGGCCACAACAGTGAGAGGCCCGCGTACCGCAAAAAAAAAAAAACAAAAAAAAACTGGTGAATTTCATAGTATGTAAATCATGCCTCAATCAAAATGATTAAAAATAATTAGCAAAAAAAACAAAAAACAAACCCTGCAAACAAAAACCTGGGGAGCAGGGCATCCTAACCTCCCAAGGGGTAAGAGAGTGGGGGGTGGCCTGGAGTCCCTGCCCATGGCTGGTTGTCCTTATTCTCTGGTCCAGGGTGCATTCATCACACTCCTCCTTGGGCCAGAGCTTAAGAAAGTGACAACATGTCAGCTGCTCTGGGTCCACTGCTGCTCCTCGGATTTGGCTGGTACAGGGACCCTGGCCACTCTACCTGGCTGTCCCTGGAGTCTCATCAGGGACCACAGCTCTGCTTTCTCCTGTCACAGTCTTTGCATCAGTGATCCCCACCCCTGCCCCTGTTCTGTGCCCAAGGCCGCCCTCCTTAGGGACAGCAGATGGGGCTGGGAGCTCTGGAGGACGGTGGAGAACAGACTCTCTTTCCTCTCCACACCTGTCCTCCACGTCAGTGATGCCTCTCACTTCTGCTGTCCTGTCCCGCACCGGAGCGGTGCTGGGCTCACTGCTGAGTTTTCCCTCTTGGTCCAGAAGCTTCACTGTTACTGTCCAGATGTGTTGTCTCTGCCCGTTCATCAGGAAACCAGTTCGTGGTGTGTTCAGACCCCAAGTTGGAGGTGCTTCTGGTAGCTGCAGCGAGGTGAGCTGGGCGGAGTGGGATGGCCTGGCCCCGAAGCTGCCCTCCCCCTACGCCATCCCTTGCCGGTTTCCCGTCAGTGGCCCCATTAGACCCACATCAGGACAGGTTTGAGGGTGCTGTCTGTCTGCAGGGACCCTGACCAGCCAGGGCACCGTGGAAAGCGATGCCTAGCAGCTCCTGGCTGCCCGACTGGACGAGTTGTGACATGAGCTTGTGCTCTGCCGGCTGCAGTGACCCCACTCCTGGTTGTGCACCCCTCTGGGGTCTCTGCATATCTCAAGGGAGGCTGTGACCTCCTCAGAACAGAAAGAATTCAGTTCGCAGTACCCTGAGCATCTGGTCTGTGTCCTTTGGGAAGCGAGGAATCGAGTCCGTTCAGCTAAGCACTAAGCAGCCCCAGAGGGACGAGGACGTGATGTCACAGCGGTAGGTCCTGCATGCGGCGCCTGTCGCCAAGGTCAGACCCCATATCTGGGAGTCAAGCCCTGCCGCTGACCGCAGGTCCTGGGATTCTCCTCAGTGCCACCGGCCCCATGACATTGCCGTCTGCCCCGTTCCTCAGGACAAAGCGCAGGGGTCATCCTCCGTCCCCTCCATCACTCCCGCTCCTGGGCTAATCCACCTGCAAGCGCTCTCAGCTGTGGTTAAATCGGGCCCCATCTCTGCCCTGTTCCTCTCTCCTCCCATCACCCTTTCCTGTGGGACCTGGACCACCGCGCTGGCCCCGGGCAGCTGGAAAGTCCTCTTAGGGCAACGGAATCCAGGCCGCTCAGCGCCCTGCCCTCTGTCCATCCCACTGCCGGCCGGGCCACCAGCTCTGCCCCGCGGCCCCTCTTCCCGTCCCTCCAGTGCCTGCACCCTCTCGCTCCCCGACCTGCTCTGCTGCTGCCCCGACGTCTCCGCATCCCCCCCCCTCCCTCCGTCCCCCTGCTCAGGAGTCCCCTCCCCGCTGCCGCCCCCACTGCTTCCCTGCTGGAGCTTCTGCTGCTCTGCATCTGATGTGTCTAACTTACGTCTGACACCACTTGCTTGTTTCCTGGTTTACTGTCTCTTCTCTGGACTGGAGGGTGGGCTTCATGAGGCAGGGGCTCTGCTTCTCCCCCTCAGTAGCAGATTCTCAAGCTCCTGGTCGCAGTGCAGCAGAATGGAGTCGCTCTTTCCTCATTTTCAGTTTTTTCTTCTGGAGACACGTGGAGGGGTCGGTCCTCAGCGTCCTGTGGTCCCGATTCGGCGGACGTGTGAGGCTGGTGTTTCAGCTGGGCAGGAGGCGAGTGGGAGTAAGCTGGTTTGTACACTAGCTTACGGTATTTACCTAAACTTTGGCTTCCGTTGTGTAGCCCCGCTGCTTCTCTGAAACGCTCGGCAGTGCTCCTGGTGGGGTAGGTCGTGACTACAGGAGGGGGGCTGCCATCTGGGTTTCCTTCAGAGGAGTTTTAGATGGAGGATTGTGGGGTCTTATGATGGGGACGAAACCCCCTCTCTGCTGGAGCAGACTAGGTGGTCCCGACTAGGATGGGAAGGGCTGGCCCAGGCTCAGGGGTTCACGGATGTGCATGGCTGTGTTTCTAGTCCCTGTGGTGGGCCCAGTGCCCTGGGGTCTTGAGGAGATGCATGCAGCTGCCTTGAGGCCCTGGAGACAACCTCTGAGGATGCAGACCCCCGAGCGGGGAGGTAGCGAGGTGAGGGAGACTCCGCCACTGCCAGCCCTCGTCACCAGCCATTCGTGGGAGCCGAAGTCACCCAGCACACTTGGGTTGTGAGCTAATAGCTCACAGCCGTGCCAAGGAAACACTGCATTCGAGTCCCAGGATCCACACCCATCAGACAAAAGACATTTGATCCAGGCGGGAAGTTTACCTTCCCGAATGCAATTTGGCCAGAACGCTTATCGTATGCAATTTGTGTCCAAAGGGCTCCCTTTCGTGCATGTGGCCAGGTCCTCTGGGTACTGGGGGCCTCACCAGGAGCCTTGTGTGGGGAGCCCCGTGACCTGGAGACGGCCTCCCCGCTCATGGGGGCAGCCTGGGAGGTTGGAACTCTGCAGATTTGCTATACTGTGGACAAAAATGATTTAAAGGCACGGAACCATCGTGAGTGGGGAAGGTCGAATAACGGGCCTCCCTGTTTAGAACATTTTTGGCATCCATGGGCGACATTAGGGTGTCACCATCCCAAATCTGGAGAGAGAGCTCCAGCGTCTGTTTCCAGACGTGCAAGCACAATCCAGCTTCAGGGAAAGCCTCTGAACCCCCTCCCTGTCATCTGTGTGCAGTCCGCCTGGGGCCCCTGGGTGGTGCGCCGATGGAGAGTATTTCAGGATGGTTCCTGAGTTCAGAGGAGTGCAGCAGGGCCTGCAGAGCCCCCAGGGTGGGAAGGAAGAGGACTCATGGTGATGGCCACTGACAAGGGGCCCAGAAGCAGGGGACCAGAGGGGTGCGACCATGGGTGCAGAGTGATGGGACGGGCCTGTGGCCAGTGGGCAGGGAAGGGTCCCCATCTCCCTGAGCAGCGAGGGTAGGTGCTGGTGACACAGACCGGGAACTGCCCGCTGATGCCCAAATGACAGGCAGGTTGTGTGCAGGAAGAAGGTCGATCCTGATTCAGTTCTGTAGGAAACCTGAAGACAGTGAAGATTAAATGAAAAGGAAAAAGTTCACTTTGGCAAGATTCAGTTATCACCTAGGAAATGAAGCCTCGAGAACTGGAGTACATTCAGGTAGAGAGAAATACAATTATGTTTTACCCGCTTTCATCCCGTGGCTGTGAACTGTTATAACCATCGTAAGTGTTTTATCTCAGGTTACCCAGCTCTGAGTCCTGTACCCTCCCCGCCACGTCTGCCCCCCAAGAACTGCTGATTTAAGAGATGCTTCTGGTAGCCTCTGTTCTGTGCAGAGCTGCCAGACTCTTCCATGCAAACGACATGGGGGTTTGGTTGAACAGCTGAGCCTAGCAGGGAGTGATGCATTTTATGTAATCCCAAGAGGCAGGGCCATGACTCCGAAGCACGTGGTATCGGCCGTTAGGTGGCTACTCATCCCTGTTGAACAGAAGGAAGGGGAAAACCAACAGCATTTCTCGGCAGAGAAGCCTTTGTTCTCCTCTGGAGTAGCCTTGACTCTTTCATGGACTGTCAGCCCATTGGTGTTTCTTGAGTTCCTCCTGTGTGTGTGTGTGTGTGTGTGTGTGTGTGTGTGTGTGTGTGCACGAGCATGCACATGCATGCCCACATATGTTGTTTCCAAATAACTGTGTGGGAAAACTGTCTGCTTAGTGAAGAGCTTTTACCTTTTCCCGGGCAGAGCCCTCTATCAAGACAACTGTGCGTCAGTCTGGTGACCAAGAAGGCGCGGTGGTGGCATCAATCAGGGTGAGAGATTGAGGCTGAAGGGGGTGATACAGAGGAACCTGTGCGGCGCGCCCACCTCAGCTTCCTCCCTGCTAGACCTGGTGGGGGGGGGGGGGGGCCTCTGTAAGGGGACGTGGGTGGCAGGGGCAGGGCGCCCCCAGCTGGTGGCCCCTCGAGGGCTGTCTTCCTCCTCCTCGGGGAGCCCCACTTCTCCTCGTGCTCTTCTCAGGTGCCTCCATCTTCCAGACCGTAGGCACATAGGGCCTCCTGCGGGCAGGGTTAGGGCTTCGGGTTAACGGGGGGGCGAGTGCCATCCCCGCAGACTCTCCCCGCGAGGACTGTAGGGTGCAGCCTGCCCGGGAGCCGGCGGGCCCTCAGGAGACGGGCCCAGGCATGGACCGACATGGGTGTGAGTGTGAGAGTGTGTGGGGTTGCTGGAGAGAGAGTGTGTCTGGATCCCGTCCGGGGCTTGGTCAGCCTCCTCCAGACAGCAAGTCTCTACAGCAGGGAGACGGCGCCCGTTTCCTGAGGACGAATGGACTTAGGCTGTTCCCAGCATCTCGGGGTGATGGCATCGCTGACACTAGTATGTTTCAAAACGAGGATGAAGGAGGCGTGAGGGCGTCGGGGACACTAGTCGGGACCCTCTCCAGGGCTGCGCCTGGGAGGCCCCCAAACTCTGTAAGAATATTGTCAGCGACCCACACCCTTTTCTTTGATAACTAACGAAACATGCCTTGAAATAATGGATTCAGGCCTCGACTGCCCTGTGCAGTGTCACCCCCTGTTTAATTAATGCAGTGCCTGTCAGACAGTGACAGGTCGGTCTACTTGAAACATCAGATCCAACACGGGAAAAACACGACCTCCATTCAAGGCGGCATGAGAAATTAACAAGAGAACAGGCAAAGTACACAGCGGGGCCTCCCCCAAACTATCTCACGTGGGTTCAGGGGCTCGACGTGTATGGGGACCTTTTCTACATGAGGCACGAGCAGGGGTTTGTCAGACGAACATCAGGGAGCTTGTGAGCAGAGGCAGGGCTGTGAGAGCCACAGAGGGTGGCCGGAGTCCCCATCTCGGTGATGCAGGTCACAGGCTGGTGGTGGATGCCAGGAGCAACCTGAGAGACAGAGCTCGTTTCCCAGAGGAAGGGAAAGAGGAAATGAGCATATTACAGCACGGAGCTGGCAGGTTGATGAAGTCTGCGGCTCTCCAGTCTGCTCAGTGAAAAGCGCTTTCTTCACCCGCTGAGAACACATCTGTCGCTCTGTGGGGGGAGGTGACCTGTCTCCTGGAAGCACCCGCAGTGGCCCACAGCCTCAGGTCACCTAGGGGGCTCGGGCACAGGACCCCCTGACTTCAGCCCTGGGCTCCTGCAGAGATGTGGGGTCCTGCAGCTCTGGGTGACAGAGGTCTTTTCTAAATAGATTTTTTTCTTCCAGTTTTATTGAGGTATGATTGACATCCAGCAGTGTAAGTTTAGGGTGTACAACATACTGATTTGACTTACATACACCATGAAATGATGACCACAGTAGGTTTAGTGAACATCCAGCATCTCATGTAGATACAACATCAAAGAAATAGAAAAAGTGTATATTTTTCCTTGTGATGAAAACTCTGAGGATTTACCTCCTTGATGACGTTCATTTATAACATGCAGCAGTGTTAACTGTCTTTATCGTGCTGTGCATCCCAGCCCTAGTACTTATATATCTTGTAACTGGAAGTTTGGACCTTTTGATCACCTTCATCTAATCTGCCCCGCCTCTGGTGATGACAATTCTGGCCTCTTTTTCTATGAGTTTGTGTGTTTGTTGTTAGTTCCTGGTAGACAACATAGTGATTTAATATTTCTATACATTTCAAAATGAGCACCGTGATAAGTCGAGTTGCCATCTGTTGCCATACAAATTACAAAATTATTGCCAATATTCCCCACACTGTACTTTTCATACCTGTGACTCATTTCTTCTGTTACTAGAAGTTTGTATCTCTTAACCTCCTTCACCTGTTTCTCTCCTCCCCCACCCCCACCCCCACCCTCTGGCAACCATCTGTTTATTCTCTGTATCTGTGACTCTGTTTCTGTTTTGTTATGTTTTTTCATTTGTTTTCCTTTTTAGATTCCACACATAAGCAATATCATACAGTATTTGTCTTTCTCTAGCTGCCTTATTTCACTTAGCATAATACCCTCTAGGTCTCCTCATATTGTCTCAAATGGCAATGTTTCATTCTTTTTATGGCTGAGTAATATTCCATTTGTATATACACAGTACTGCATCTTCTTTATCCATTCATCTACTGATGAGCACTTAGGTTGCTTCCATATCTTGGCTATTGTAAATAATGCTGCAATGAACAGAGGGGTGAGTGTATCTTTTCAAATTAGAGTTTCTGGTTTTTTTTAATAAATGCCCAGGAGTGGAGTTGCTGGATTGTATGGTAGTTTTATTTTTAATTTTTATGAGGAAACTTTATACTGTTTTCCATAGCGGTTGCACCAATTTACATTCCCACCAACAATGCATGAGGGTTTCCTTTTCTCCACATCCTGGCCAACACTTGTCGTTTGTTATCTTTTCGATAGTAGACATTCTTCTGGGTGTGAGGTGATACCTCACTGTGGTTTTGATTTGCATTTCCCTGATGATTAGTGATGTTGAGCATCTTTTCATGTACCTGTTGGCTGTCTGTATGTCTTCTTTGGAAAAATATCTATTCAGATCCTCTGCCCGTTTTTTAATCAGGTTGTTAGGTGTATTTTGATGTTGAATTGTGTGAGTTCTTTGTATAGTTTGGATATAAACCCCTTATCTGCTTCGTACCAGCTTTATAAGTAGTTGATCTACTACCTATACTGTATGTTTGCCTTTACCAATGAGATTTTTCCTTTTGTACTTTTCATGTTTCTAGTTGTGGCCTTTTCTATTCTGCTTAGAGAAGTCCCTTTAACATTTCTTGTGAAGCTGGGTTCGTGGCGCTGAAATTCTTTTAGCTTCCGCTTGTCTGTATAACCTTTGATCTCTCCATCAAATCTGAATGAGAGCCTTGTTGGGTAGATGTTTCTTGGCTGTAGGCTTTCCCCTTTCATCACTTTAAATATATGGTGCTGCTCCCTTCTGGCCTGCAAAGTCAGCTGACGGCCTTATGGGAGCTCTCCTGTGCATAACTAGTTACTTTTCCCTTGCTGCTTCTAGTTCTCTCTCTTTATCTTTAATTTTTGCCACATCTTGATTACAATGTGTCTTGGTGTGGACCTCTGTGGTTTGATCCTGTTTGGGACTCTCTTTGATTCCTGATTCTTTTCCCAGGTCAGGGAAGTTTTCAGCTATTAATGTCTTCAAATATGTCCTCTGCCCCTTTCTCTCTTCTCCTTCTGAAACCCCTATAATGGAAATGTTAGTACACTTGATGTTGTCTAAGAGGTCTTTTAAACTGTCCTCACTTTTGTTTATTATTTTGTCCTCATTTTTAAAAATTCTTTTTTCTTTTTTTCTGTTCTGCTTGAGTGATTTCCCCTACTCTGTATTCCAGTTGGCAGATTCATTCCTCTCTATCATCTAATCTACTATTGAATTCCTTCTAGTGTACTTTTTATTTCAGTTATTGTATTCTTCAGCTCTGTTTGGTTATTCTTTATATTTTCTAAATATAAACTTAAAAACTTCTAACTTCTCACTCTGTTCATCCATTCTTCTGAGTTCTTTGAGCATCTTTACCATTACCGTAAGCTCTTTATCAGGTAGATTGCTTATCTCTACTTCACTTAATTCTTCTTCTTCCTTGTTTGGAACTTATTTCTCTGTTGCCTCATTTTGCCTAATCCGCTGTCATTATTTTTATGTATTTTGTATGTTGGTTATATCTCCCAGTCTTGGAGAAGTGGTCTTATGCAGGAAACATCCTGTGGGGCCCAGCAGTGCACCCCCTCTGGTCAGCAGAGCTACTGCTCTAGGGGTGCCCTCTGTCTGGGCTTGCGAATCTTTCTGTTGTGGTGGGCTGACTGCTGTGGGCAGTCTGGCAGGCATGGCCGGCCCCCAGTCCAGTGAGTTGCCAGGCCCTGCCTTGTGTGGAGGCTGCTGGCTGCTGCTGGGTGGGGCCGTGTCCTCTTCCGCTCTGCCTGATTGCAGAGCAGAGAGCTCTGTAAGCAGCCTGGTCACCTTCCCACAGTGTGTTGTTCGGTCAGAGAGAGTTTACATCAGAAGAATAACTGTGCATCCAGTGAGAAGGAGCTAATGATCAGACCAGGGCTTTTTCTGTTAAAATTGGTTTTACTAAAATAGAGCTGTATCGATTACTAGAGGAACTTAAAACATAATCTGGAAAAAAACAACAACAACAACAAATAACCCCAAACAACCTAAGCTGGGTTGGTGTGCATGGTGATCATACCTTCTGGGTGACGGGAAGCGATCAGAACGGCCTCCCTGAGGCTACACGGAGGGACATCATGTAAATTTCAAGACAGCAGAAACTACGTCTTTCCTGTTCACACTTGGTCCCTGCCTGGCCCTGAGCAGGCCCTCAAATATGTGAAGTAATGAGAGGAACTGGGAGGTAAAATCAGAGAGCTTCCTTGCCGGGCTCCACTGGGCCCAGGTTCCTCTTACAGACACAAGTTTCTCAGAGACACAGGTTTTCCCTCGTTTGCTGCTTTTCCCTAAAAAGCAAGTTAAAGCAGATGGCGCCATCGTGGTAATTAAAGTATCTGTAGCCTCCAAGTGATTGCACTTGGCGCCAAAAGTCACGATTCATTATGAGGAGCTACAAGCCCTTTTCCACTCTGATGTGAGGCACTTGGTTGACATGAAAAGTTTGCTCGGGATTCAGACATAGTTATTCATCGACAATCTTTAAGAACATGTTAGGTAATTTGCAGCTCTGATATGCTCTCACGTCAAAGATCCACACACGGAAAATGATGCTTTAAAAAGTTCTGAAATAGCATAAATATTGTTATTGAAAATAAAGCTGTGCCTTTTTGCTCAACATTGAGAAAAATTCTCTTATTTTACAAAGTTGGCAAAGTAGTGCCATGGTTTCCCAGGGTCCAGGGAACACAGATCTCTTATAATCATGTAATATTGATGAGACCATCTGGGGATGAATGAAGAACTGACGGGAAGAAGAAAACTTCTGTGTAAGCGAGAAATAAAGTCCAGGAGATTCAATCATCGTAGCGAAAAGGAAGGTGAATTCACAGGGTTATTATGGAGCCATGATGAGATTGTCAGCATGACTGGTTTCCTTCTGTGGCTTGGAGAGCTGACATACAGAGGAGGAGGACGTCCAGGGCCCTCGGCTTGGAGAAGGAGCTTTCCTGGGAGACTGGATGGCACTTCGAACAATGAAACAAATGAACGTTTCCATCTGGGAGATGCTTTCCTGAACAGAAAATAAATGATGCCCAAGACCAGCGAAGCAAATGAAGTGGCTCTGCTAGCACCAAGCTCCTCAGATTTCCTGCATCATCCATCCCACCCACACGCCGTCTACCTTTCCTGTGGCCAGAACAAGTAGGAAGGGACTCACTCAGCATAAGGGGAGAGGGGTTCCTGCCAGCCTTGGAGGGACTCAGGTGAGCACAGAATCATCCAGCAGGATGGAAACGGGGGGTTAGCGGAGGACTGGATGGGCGGGACCGGGGTACAGTTGCTGGATAAAATGCAGGGCAATGTCAACGAAAATAATCAACAAACAATCAATAAGAAGAAGAGAAAAGAGTTTTATTGGAGCCAAACTGAGGACTACCCCGGAAGCCCGCTTCCCAGATGACTCTGAGAGACTACCCTGGAGAAGCAGGATTTTCAGCACAGTTTTATATCTTGTCAGGTTGAAGAACATTAAACAACTCAGTGATACATTTCTTCAAGTTTTCCTAAACAAACAAAAAAATCCCCCCCGAACGCAAAATGAGCAGCACAGAGCAGCACCTACACAGCGACTCAGCACGGCCCTGGCACCTGGAAAGGGAATCTTCTCACGGAAGGAGGATGAGTACTGGCGGCCCAGGAAGCGGGCATTTAATCTTGTGTCAAGTCTGCATTCAGATTTGCTGAAGACAGCTGTCAAAAGAGCTGGGAATTCGATCATCTCTAAAATACGTGGGAAAGGAGGATTCAACCTGGGAGGAAATGCGGGAGCGTCACGTGTTCCAGCAAAGCCAGGGCAGCCCATCCTCTGGCAGAAAGAAGCTGAGCCAGATGGGACCCTCTGACCAGAACAAGGAGAAAAAGGGACAGCTCTGGAGTTAAATTTCCTCAGACTGTAATCTACACAGGGAAAGAGATTTAATTTTCTACATTTCATAATGAAAGAGAATTTGCGTATTAATAATATGCTAATTAACACCGCTTTTTACACTATTAATGCATGTTTTGGGGGCATTTTATATTGTCCCTTCACCTCAGTATCTAATTGCTAAAGAGCTGTGAGTCGGCAGCGCTGGGTATAATTTGAGACGAGAAATGAAATAGGACATGTGTGCTTGCTCTCAGGGCGAGGTGTAAACTTGGAGTTAATTCTTAGAGCCCCTGTTCCAATATCCATAGGTCCCTGGAGGCAGATACAGAATCATCCTCTACCAGTCAGCCCTCTGTGGACACCTGAGTGCTCGGCGAGGGGTCTAGGCAGGCACTGCTGGTCATCTCCTGCTATGGACTAATGTTTGTGTGTCCCTCACGTCCTCTAATTTATGTGTTGAAGTCCTAACCCCCAGTGTGATGGAATTAGGAGGCCATCACATTGTGATGGCCTTTGGGAGGTAATTAGGTTTAGATGAGGTCATGAGGTTGGATCCCCAGGATAGGATTTGTGCTATTATAAGAAGACAAAGAGACCCCATCGTTTGCTCTCTTTATCATGTGAAGATGCTGTGAGAAGGTGGCTAAGTTCCTCTAGCAATCCAGGGAGGGAGCCCCCACCAAGAACAGAATCTGTAGGGACCTTGATCTTGAACTTCTTGGCCTCCAGAACTGTAGAAAAATATATGTCTGTTGCTTAAGCCCCCTCAGGTCTATGATATTTTATTCTGGTGCCTGAGCCGACTAATATACCTTCTCCCCAGAAATAGCCACTGCCCAGTTGACCATCCACTAGGGAGTAAAGCCAATGGATCCGGAGAAGGAAAGCCGGGCTTCTGAGGTTGACCCCTTGGTGTTGCACCTTTTTATGAGTGAATTTGTGTATCGCTTCCTTGGAGGGAGCAGTTAGTGCCATGTTTCTCTCCTGCTTCTCTACCTGCTCCTCCCTTAGAAGGAGACCTGGTTTTCCGATGGGCAGCTCAGGGCATCTGCGGTCTCCTGGGCCACACGCGACCCCCATCTCCCTTCGCCATCTCATGCGTTTGCCATGTTGACAGATGATGCTCGGAGCGTCTCCGAAGGTCCTGAGCTGAGAAGCTCTTCCATTCATTCCTGGCCTCTTGGTAGACACCCACGCTGGGATCGGCTGTTCTGTCTCCCACGGGTGTGACGCACGCCTGCTAAAGGGTGGCTATTGTCCTGGGTCTGAATCCCTCACTTCACTTTACAAGGTGGATCGGTCCCCTCCATTGTCCACAGACAACCACTGTCTTCTCTGGGGTCCAGATTCAGTATCTGTGGATATACGACACCCCAGCCATAGGGGCTGTTTCGTGGAGGTTGCGGGGATGTTAGGGCATTGTTCTTGTGCCCGACTCATAGTGAGGCCAAACACACCGAAACTCTGGAGTTTGGAGCAGATAAAGGTTCATTGCAGGGCCGTGCGAGGAGACGGTTGGCTACTGCCCCACAAAACCCTGAGCTCTCTGAAGGGTTTCAGCAAAGCATTTTTAAAGGCCAGGTGAGGGAGGGGGGTGGCAGGGTATGTGATTGGTTCATGAACAGTTCTCTGATTGGCTGCTAGTGAGGTAATAGGGCCGTGTCACAGGGGTTCACATCATCAATCCTTAGGCGCCAGTAGGTCTGGGGGCTACATGCTCAGGGTCATCAAGTAGTTGATTTCTTCCATTTGGTGGGGGGTTTTCATATCTGTAAAACAGCTCCGGAATGTTCATTAGATACTGTTATTTAGGTAGCTACAGCAGAGGGTATGGGGGAAGGGACTGCCCTGGGAAGGCCCCATAGCGTCCTGCTCGGCTGCAGGGAGAGGGCTTGAACGAGGCAGGGTTTACTGGGCTGTAATTGAGGAATTGCAAAAAAAGGGTAGACAATTCCTCAGTTCTAGAAATATATCCTCTAATGTGCAGATGGAACCAGTGTCTGGAATCTGCAAAATAAAACGGCTCTGTGCTCTAATAGTTTATTGGAGGAGAGGAGATACAGAGGAGACCAATAGAGAACAAACTATTCATTTTTTAATAAAAATGTTTGTTATGTTTATTCAAATTAAAAAAATATTCAGAGCAGAAAACTTGAAAAATAAAAAAAGTCACAAGCACTAAAATCAGCAAATAAATACATAGAATTTCCTGTGGTCATGCTACCCAGGCTATTAACGCTTTGGGGTAAGATTTTTAGTCTACTTTTGTGACTATAATTTTATTTATTGTTATCTTTTTTATATAAAAAGGGTGTGATTTTATGTATCCTTCTGTAGATTAGACAAAAGATATACCAGGAAAATCGTCACCAAAAGAAAGCCACTGTGGTTATTTTATCATTATACTGAATTAAATTGCATTTCTAACACCAGCAACCAACACTTATAAAGTATATCTGAAAAAAATCAAAAAGTAATATATAAGAAAAAGTAATAAAAATTTATTTTAAAAGTCATTAGGGAAGACCTAAGTAAATGGAGAAATATACCACATGCGTGGATAGGAAGACTCGATGTTGTAATGATATGAATTCCCCAAAAAAGTAAGTTACAGATTCAGTGCATTGTGAATTTTTCTTGTGTCAAGTAGTGTTCTCATATAATAGGATTTTGATGGTTTATAGAATTCTATTATGTAGACATACCAAAATTTACTTAAGAAATCCCCTATTGCTTGATATTCAGGTATCCTTTTATATTTTTCATTGCTATAAAATGTACTGTATTGAAAACCCTTGAATTCAAGTTATCAAATGTATTTCTAATTATTTACTTGTTACAGATTCTTAGATGCAAAATTGCTAGGCCAAAGGGCATAGCCATTAAAAATATTTTCTTTCGGGCTTCCTTGGTGGCGCAGTGGTAGAGAGTACGCCTAACGATGCAAGGGACGCGGGTTCGTGCCCCGGTCCGGGAAGATCCCACATGCCGCGGAGCGGCTGGGCCCGTGAGCGTCCGGAGCCTGTGCTCCGCAACGGGAGAGGCCGCAACGGTGAGAGGCCCGCGTACCGCAAAATAAAAATTTTCTTTCAATTTGCTCACCAGAAATATTTTGCTCAAGCTTTTATTCCTCTTATCAAGTTTGCCCATGTCCCCTAATCCTGGGTGTCATCATTCCATTCATCTTTGTCAATAAGGGCAGCAAAATGCATCCATTCATTCATTGCTGGACGTTACTCTGTGGAGCCAAGGAACATTCCAGCAAAGTATCAGGCGCACATGTGGTGCATGAGAAATTTTTTTTTTTTTTTTGCGGTACGCGGGCCTCTCACTGTTGTGGCCTCTCCCGTTGCGGAGCACAGGCTCCGGACGCGCAGGCCCAGCGGCCATGGCTCACGGGCCCAGCCGCTCCGCGGCATGTGGGATCCTCCCAGACCGGGGCACAAACCCGTGTCCCCTGCATCGGCAGGTGGACTCTCAACCACTGCGCCACCAGGGAAGCCCGAGAAATATTTTTGAATAAAAGAATAAAAGGCAAAATTGAGACTGAGGAAAGATTGTTACCCATTTTCTACTCTGTGCTGTGAAGGGAGAAGAAGGAGATTAGGAACCAGCATTTATCTGGGCTGTGCCACCACACAGTAGCAGGTATAACAATGCACCGTGTTCTTAATGGGAAAGCAGCCGAGCTTAGCGGAAGGATCATAAAACAGGACCCCCTGTGGCCCCCAACAAGGCGGTTCCGTAATGTTCAGAGGAGGGAGGAATGGAAGTAAGTGGGCTCTTAGGCCCCCTTTCCCTCCAAAATCCCATGTTTCATCTCCCATTCTTATTTCATCTTCATATCACGATGTAAGGAAAATTATGAAATCATAGAATAGTGATTCATAAAACATTTAAAAACTTGGAGGCCCTGTTAACTATTGGGCAGGTGCAAGTGTGCAAATCACACACTGGACCTGGCTTTTAGATGTTAGAGAATGACCCAAGGCCCTGGATAGTCACTGCCTCCCGGGTGGCCCCCTCCCTCCCACGCAGTGAGGGGTTTACAACCTACACAGCCTTGGGGAGAAAGGACCAGTTTCCACCCAGAGTGTTTTCGCTGTTTTGTAAAATCAGTCACTGATGTTAGTGTTACATCCGTGCTTTACGATGGCCAGTAAGGACTTGAGTCTAATTTTATGATCGTATCCACTACTGTATATTTTGTTTACCGACGGCCAAACATTCCCAATTTATAGTTGACATTTCCCCTGGCTTCCTTGGCATAAATTGCAGACACATTTATGTGTATATAAACCATATGCATCTCAGTTTTAATACATTTTAAAAATTGGATCTTTTAAAAGATGAATGCCTGTTTCTCTTGATAACTCATCAATGTCTTCATTTTGGGGAGTCTTCTGGAGATCCCGAGGGGGTTGAACTGACCAGCACTGAAAACTAGGAGGCCCCCACCCAGTGGGTCGGATAGGAGATTGTCTGCCTTTGGACCTCAGGGTGGAGAGCCCTGATCAACAGAGTTGGGACATTCTTTCTCAAATATAGTTCTAATGACAGTGCAGGTTAACTCCTAAAACCCAGGGCAGATTTTTAGAGACATCCTACAAATGTGAAAATTTGATCTATAGTAGTTGCTTTGATTAAGTACATGAATGGGACTTCTGCCTTTAAACCAAGAAATAAATGTATTATAGATCGTCTTAATACCAAGACCTCGTCTACGGTTGATTCTCCAAGCACAGCCCAGGGCCAAGCAGCTCAGACCCAAAGCCCCCAAGCCCCAACTTGGGCTCCGCCAGCGTCTGTGAGTGGTGGGCTGGCGTGGCCACATCCCTGGCCGTAAACCAAGTCCCCCAACCCTTCTCCCTGTGTCCCTGAGACGGTCCATCATACACCGTGTGGCCTGTTGTGGTCATTAGGCAGAATCTGTGATCAAGTTGTTAACCAGACTCTAACAGGATCCAACGGGGGCCCCAGCTCAGACCCACTGGAAGTGCCATGGTGTCAGTCTGGGAGCCATGGCCCTGGCCTTTGGTCGTGGCTCTCACTGGTACTTCATGAAGGAAGTGTGCATCGAACCTCACAGTTTGGAACCTTGCTGACACCAAGAGCAGCTAAGTTGCTGAAGTTCAAGAGAAGAATTGTTGGGCTTCCCTGGTGGCGCAGTGATTGAGAATCTGCCTGCTAATGCAGGGGACATGGGTTCGAGCCCTGGTCTGGGAGGATCCCATATGCCACGGAGCAACTAGGCCCGTGAGAGCCACAACTACTGAGCCTGCGCGTCTGGAGCCTGCGCTCCGCAACAAGAGAGGCCGCGATAGTCAGAGGCCCGCGCACTGCGACGAAGAGTGGTCCCCGCTTGCCACAACTAGAGAAAGCCCTCGCACAGAAATGAAGACCCAACGCAGCAAAAATAAATAAATAAATTACTAAACTCCTACCCCCAACATCTTAAAAAAAAAAAAAGAAGAAGAATTGTTGAACAGCAACTGCTATTGCTCTGGGAAGATGCCAGAAGCTAGAAACCTGGATGGATCTGGAAATGGTCCTGCTGAGGTTTTCAGTTTTTAAAGAATGTGCCCTAACCTTTAGATCAACCTTCTACAGACTAAAACACCTTATCAATAGAGGCCCAGGTGAACAGACCCTAGAAAAATGTCCTATTTGAGCCAAGAGAAACTTCCAGTCCAGAGCAGACTCTGTCTCTGCTTTTATCACTTAAAGAAGCATAAAAGACGGGAGCTCTGAAAACTCTAGAAGGTGTTCGATGGAGGGTAGTGGATTACTGATGACTTTAATAGCGTCAGGGGTCAATACGGCAGTCGCAGTTCAATAAAGAAGAAATTGGAAAATTCTCCTGCTCGGAGAAATCCCAAGCACACTCTTTTTCTTGGCTCTATCCCAGCTATTGCAGAAGTCTTTCGTTACCCCTCTCCGGGGGCACTGGCAGGGGAGATGTCCCCACCGTGATCGGCCTGATGTATCTGGAGGAGGCTCCTGCCCAGACAGCACATCACGGCAGAGAACATCATTATTCAGGGAATGTGGTCTCGGGAGCCACACTCTGAAGCACTGTGTCCATTTAATCATTTTCCAATCTGTTTCTCTTGTGAAATTCATTACTTTTCATGGAAACAGATATCTGTCAAAGCATCACATTAGGCTGGCATCGGAAGAGTCTCATATCCTCGGCATTAATGATTTCACATCCTTTTTTCCTTTGAAAGAGAGCCGATGAGCCTCTCTGACGATGGCTTCTTGATCTTGGGGCTGTTTTCTTGTCATCAGGTGGTAAACACCCTTAATAGGTTTGGGATGCCCAGCGGCTGGGCTCCAGCCGTTACCCTCGTACCACCAGGGAGCCAGTGCAGAGGAACCAGGGCAAGCTCGAATGCACTTTTCTGGGCAAATAAGGTTTTCAGATGAGAGGCAAAACGCCGTGTTATCGCTCATAAAAAGTGCCAGGTCTCTAATATGTGGCTATACATGTCCATCAGGAGGACTGTCTGAGTCGGAGAGCACGGGCATCTGCTTCTGTGGTTTGATGTTTGTCTCATATTTCATTAGCCAGAAAGCACGAAAGAAATACAGGTCAGAGGACAATTTGGAGACGGTCTTCGTGCCTCTGAACTGGCTTTGCTGTACGCGTGCCCCGGCAGGAGGAGATGGATGCAGGGGGAATCTGTGGTCCACAGCCAGGGTTCTGCCACCTCCTTCTGCTTCCTGCCCACCCCGCTCCACCTCTACCTGAACTCTCCCCCCTTTCTCCCCCTCTCACTCCCTGCTGTGGAGCAGACGTGAAAGGAGAGATGCCCACAGGACCAGCAGTTCAGCCTCTGCTTGGTTCTCATTACAGTACCTGCCCCCAGAGGGAGACTTGGCTGTTGGATGAGCCATTTCTCTATATAAATCTGGGCATTTATGAAGATGAGCGGAAGAAGCCTCGGCTCTCCCTCCGGAACCCTCGTGGTAAAACCTCCGCGTCCCTGGGCTCAAAGCATGGTGGGTTGCTGTGTCCAGACACTGTCTCTCGGCTAGGATGGCTGTATTCCTGGTCCCCCCAGATGCTGCCCTGTCTCCTACCTACTCGTGCCCCATTAAATCCACCCTTTCCCCGCTCACTCCCTTCCCCTGTCACACCCCTAGACTCCAAATCACTTTCAAGAAAATGGCATTGGCTTGTTTTTTTGAGTCAGCGGCTCCTGTGAAAGCAATTATGGACTTGATTTAACCAACCAATACTTAGGCTCAGCCACGGATTTACAGTCAAACTGTTTTCTCTCCTTCTCATAAACACATTTCAGTGGAAAAGCACAATTTCAGGTTCGAGGGGAGGCAAACCATCCAGCCATACTTAAGTGGAAATAAAGAGAAAGAAAGCATGAGTGCGCACCGGGCAGTAACAAGACATCTAAATCCATCCTCGGGTCCAGAGGAGCGTAATGTACGCATAATTTATGCTGCCCGTGAGGACGGGCACATTTCACGGTCTAAGCTGGAGCCGTGGGGACTGGCAGTGGAGGAGGGGTGGAGGCTGGCTCCTCCAGAGTTGTCCTGGTGGAGGCGGTGAGTTGTGGTCCAGCCAGAGATGATTCCCCATCACTCCGGCAAAGATGAAGAGAGAGCAGCAGCTTTACACAGAGACGTCGCCCCAGCTGCCTTTCCAGTGCCATCCTTGGGGTGTCTGGGGGGGACCTGGTTCTGGTTTTCAGGTTCAGTGTGCTTTGGTTTGGGGTGAAACATTTAAAATAATGATTAGTTCATTTGTTCATAAGGATTTGTTTGGACGAGACATCATGCTAGGCACAGAGATAAAATGTGAGCGAAACAGACCTTGTGAAGAATACAGCCTGCGGGTGAAGGTGGCCGGCGATCAAATCATCACCCAAACAGCTGTGCTAAGGGCTGTGCTCTTCCTGCCATGAAGCTGTGCCATCAAGGGGCGTGATGTCCTCGGAGAGGGAGGAACGTGTGCAGGGTCTTATGGCCGAGCAAGGAATTGTGGTATTCACCCTGAGAACAATGGGAGGTCGTCTTTAAGGCCTACAAAATGGGAAGGATTTTAGGCAGGGAGGCAACACGATCAGTTTTGCCTTTTTGTAAAAGATCGCTTTGTCGGGTTGGGAGGTACAGGAGGGGACGAGGCTTATCACATGGAGAGGTCAGGGGTCACAGGGGCAGATATGGTGGCAGCTTGGACAGGACCAGTGATGGACAACGTTTGGAACAGAGGCTGAGGAGGTGAGATCTCCAGGGCTTGGTGCAGGAGGACCTTTGCATGGGTGGATAAAGGAGAGACGGGAGTTTGGATGAATGTTAGAGTCCCGGTTTGTCCAGTTAATTGCATGGTGGTTCTAGTTCCTAAGGAAAGGGATGCTGGGGAGGACCAGGGTTGGAGGAGAAGATCGGGAATTAATTTTTTGGCTCTGTGGAGTGTGAACATCTGTGAGCCCTGCACGGAGAGGTGCCCACTAAGTTGTTTGGTGTATATGGTTTGTAGCCCAGACAAGAAGTCTGGGCTGAGATGTAAATCTATGATTCTGCTGGACACAGATGAGAATTCCTAGAGAAAGGGTATAAATGGAGAGAAAGAACCTTGAGAGTCTTTGTATTTGATGGCCTGGTAGAGGAGGGAGTGTGCAGGTGCAGACAGAGCAGCCTAGAACGTGCTGGAAGGTGGGCTGTGTTACTCGATCCCAGGAAGAGTCTCCACAGACAGAGGTCTGCTCTGAGTACAAAGGACACTCGCCAAAGGTCACCGTCACTGGTGATTTTAACCATGGCGGCTTGGATGGAGTGATGCAGGTCCGAGGCTGATGGGAGCCAGTTAGGGGTGAATGGTGGGTGGAGAAATAGAGACAGGGGGGCAAAGATGAAGCTACTGGCGTTTGGTTAAAATTGAGATGAATACGGCCTAATTTCTACCATCACTTCCAGCTCAAGAGAATGTGGATGGAGAAAGGGTCCTTCAGTTCATCCCCCTGGGGCAGGCGCTCACACCCTCTCAGAAGAGCAGTTCTCTGCACCTGTGTGGTCTGGCCATCCAGGCACACGTCACGCCCACTGTGGGAGCAAAAACAGGGGCAGAGGGGCAGGAATCTTTGCAGAAATAGAGGAGAAAGGTTACAAATGTGGATTCTCTTGACGTGATGATCTTAATATCCTAGGTGGGTGTTCCCTATTCTTGAATGTCTAATCAACCTTCTTCTCCACACCCAGTATCTATTTCTCACCGTCAGTCGCTAAGGACAAACCACGGATGGTGATGAACACATTTTATAATGAAGAGGAAACACGGTCGTATATGTTAGCTTCCCGGCTTCTCCAAGTGGCCCTGCCTGCAGAGCAGGTAGTCTGGTGCTTCCTCTGGAGGTGAAGCTAATGGGGTCAGAGGGGGAGTGATGTGCTCTCTGGTTTATAGAGCTGCAAGGTCAGAACTGGTCACCGAGTGCCCTTTCCAGTAAGGAATCCCACCTCAAACCAGCCAAATATTAGGAAGCCCTCACCAAGGAGACCTTTCCCATACCCGTCTCTCTCTGCTCTGGCCACTACCTCAGGGAGCTTCTTGAGAGACCCAGGCCTTGGAGACCTGCTTTGTGGAGCATCCCCAGGACACAGGGGCTGGGGGGCTGGGCATAGTGACTCATCTGTTGGGGTCCAGACCACTCCCAGGAGGCCTGGCATGGCACCAGAGTCACCACATCCATCCCGCTGGGGGGTGACCTGCAGCGAGCAGGTGGTCCCAGGGTCTCCCAGGCCTGAGCCAGCCAGCTGCTCCCAGACTTCTCCCAGCTGAACGGATGGTCACCTGACCTGGCTTTTGCCCCCATCCCAGCCAAGCCCTGCCCCCCAGCCCTTCCTCAGAGGCCCGCTCTGTGTCTGGAGGCTACTTGCTTCAAGAACCCAAGTGACTACCAGGCCCTGATCGAGCCCCCGGTGGAGCACAGCCGGACAGGGGTGGAACAGCCAGGGAAGGTTCCAGACGCCTACTGATGAAGCCACGTGGCCACTCAGGCTCTGCGTTGTGGGTTCACTCCCTCCCTATCTCCTCCACATGCACAGCCTGTGAGGGGCAGGGGGCCACTGAGAACATGGCCCTGACTCCCCGAGGAGCCACGGAGGAAATACAGCAATTTGCGGGGAGGCAGGAGCCCTGCGTGCTGGGCTGGTGGCCACAGGAAAGGGACTGGGGCCAGAAGGCCTGAAATGGGTCAGAAGCGTGGATTTCAGCCGTGGGGCTGGGTGGACACAACACAGTCAGGGAACAAAGTCTTACAGGATGGCCAGAGAACCGGGGATGGGCTCTGGTGGTGGGGATTACGAGGCATTAGTCTGGCCGGAACAAGCAGTGTGGGAAGTGAGGCAGCAGAACCTGACCCTGGGGAGACAGAAGCAGCAGCGTCTTCCAAACGGGGACGGTGCGTGGCTTCCGCCGCAGCTGCAGAGACCCGGGTTCCAGTCCTTTCCTGCCTGTGGCGGCGTTACCTGGACAAGGGTTAGTGGGTCTGATGGGTCTGGGGCTCACTTTGTCCCCCCCTAAGATAGCAAGGTCACTGTCACGTGGGAGGAAATGGACAGCAAGCTTGATGTCAGCAACGCCCGTGACACTGATGAATCTGTTTTCATAAACCGGGGCCTCTGCCGTGGGGCCTGGTGGGGCTTGCCGTGGACCCTCATCGCTTCCTTTTTGCTTCTTTCTCTTGACTCCAGACTTGAAGGGTGAGGCGGAGGGCGGATGCTCCCACGTGATTTGGGAACGACAGCGTAGGTGCCCCACGAGGTCATCCCCCAGCTGCAGCTTTTCACATCAGGGTGACACGGGGACGTTCTTCTCCATTAACAGTTGCATCTCAGCCTTTACCACCTCTCTTAATACGCTTGATTTAGTGCAACTTTCCATGGAAATTCTTCACGGCCAACGGACACATAGCCAAAGGATTTCCAAGATGAATATACTCTGCTCTGAAGCAAAACACCTGTCAATCCTTGGCTCTGCGTCTCAGGCACCATCCCGGGAATGTACACAGTTTACGAAGGCTGTCATGACTTCATTTCTTCAGAGTTCCAAGGCTCCGAGCTTAATAACACATCACATGGCTTGCGCCACCGCATATCAGGCGGTGGCAGCTCTTGAACACATTTTGCAGGTTTACTTGGTGTGACAAGAATGAATGTAAAATTATTTGCGATAGATCTACCAATAAAAATAAAATTTTTATTTCCATCCAGAAAGCTCTCACCTGTGGCACCAGCTGCAGAGCCGGTGGCCGGGAGGGTCCCCATTGCTTCTCACCCCCCGCCCCACCCCCGCACGCTCTGCTTGTTCTTCAGCTTTCAGATGAGGGGTTTGGGCTCTGAAATGCCTCCGCCTGTGCGGTAGGAACCCTCTTCTGAATGCGAGGGATGCTGCCAGCCATAGTAGCGGCAGGAAAACAAATGCTTTTTTTAAAAAAGACAAAAAACAGATGCTGATCTGAGCCCACCAGGCTTTTTTTTTTGTAGCTCTAGGCAGCATTATGTTATGTATTATGTTAGCTCAAGTCTCCCCCCGGGTGATTAGACGTCATAATGGCCTGGTGGGCTTGTCTGAGACAGGGCACCTCTGTCCACATCACTAAGGCCCCGATGCTTGGGCTTATCCCTTTCTTCACCCAGTATCTCTACCTCATCTCTCTCTGACTCTTTTGGTCTCTGTGTCCCTCCGTTTCTCTCTGTCTCTCCTCTCCTCTCCCCATCTCTCTCCATACATTTTTTTTTCCCCTTATGAATGCTGAATAATGCAAAAGCATGGAGTGTGGGTGGCCCCAGGTAGCTCTAAGAGTGACAGCTGGTTGGAAGATCTCCAGGTAGGGATAGAACTTCTTTTTTTTTGCGAGGCAGCGGGGAGGAATGTAACCTCCAATGTACAATTTTTCTGGTTAGCTATTGGTATAAAAAACAGACCAACACAATTTAATGGTGCGAAGTGACAGACCCTTTATGACGCTTACAGTTCTGTGGTTCTAGAATTTGGAGAGTCTGCGGCTGGCGTCTCCCTTGAGGGGCTTGCGGGGCTGGAGCTGGCTGGGTCTGCTCCTCTGGGCTCCTGATTCGGTAGCTTTGCTTCTTCTCCACGTGGTGAGGCTGGAGTTGGAATGTCCAAGATGGCCCGGGGCTGGGCTGGCTGGCATCGTTCTCTCTGCACTCAGCCTCTCCTAGGCTGATAGAGGCTTCCTCCAAGGATAGGCAGGCGTTTAACAGGGAAGCTGGTTTTCCCCTGAGGGAGCCTCCCAAGAGGCAGCAAGTAGCATCCTCCGATTTCTTAAGGCCTGGGCTTGTCCCTTCCATGCTATACTTCTGGTCACAGCGGTGAGAGATCCTACCCAGATTCAGCGGGGGGCAGAAGATCCTCTCGTGATGGAGTGAGTGTCACAGGAAACGCGTCTTCTTCATCTGCCACGGAAACTCCTGCTGGGGGACCACGTAGTTCACTGGCTTGTGAGGAGCTCGTGGAAATTGATTTGGGGGGAGACCCAACAGGAAGGAGAGAGGGAGAAGTCGCGGTGCTCTGGCGGGTTAGAACCTCTGGGAAAGCTGCAGAGGGGATCGAAATGAACTACACCTCACTGATGTCAGGACATTATTAGATAGCAACCCAGACACCCCCCACCCCCTGCCGCCAGACTTATCACGTTATTTCACGATTTCATTTTTTTCTGAATTCAGGGATTCAAAATAGTCTTGTTGTAGAACAGTTCTACAAAGTGAGGCCACCATGGTGAGCTGGCGGGAAAGCTCCCCTCCAAGCTCCCTGCGGGAAAGGTGCCCTCTGGGTGACCTCTGGGTGCCCTCTGCTCGGCTTCCTCAGGCCCGGCAGGTGTCCCCTCACTGGGCTGTCGGGAAGCTCGGGGGGGGGATGCTCGGGGGTCAGCGCTTGACGGTCTGCAGCATCGGGACGTGGCCCCGGCTTCCCCATCAGGCCTCCCACTGCCCCCAGCAGCCCCACCCACGGGCTGCTCTCTTCGTTTAAATGCATTGTCATGTTACAGCATCAGTGTTTCCAACGCTATTTTTGGAAGCTGCCTAGGTATAAATAAACATACTAATAGTTCAAGTTTAAAAATTGCTTCCTAGAGGAAAGGGCTCTCAGACGACGGCCACTTACGGATTCCGGCGGGTGCTGTGCTGAGCTCTGAGGTCAGAAACTGTCCCCGGTGAGGCCTTGGGACTGAAACGCGAGGCCAGGGCGCTTCTGAGTGATTGGGGAACCGGCCCTGCCGCACCGCTGGGGGTCCATACAGATTATCCTGTTGTTTCCACCTTTCTCTCCGCCCCACTGGGAGGCAAAAACCTAGGGGTAAGATGGGAATAAAGACACAGACCTACTAGAGAATGGACTTGAGGATATGGGGAGGGGGAAGGGTAAGCTGGGACAAAGTGAGAGAGTGGCGTGGACATATATACGCTACCAAACGTAAAATAGATAGCTGGTGGGAAGCAGCCACATAGCACAGGGAGATCAGCTCGGTGCTTTGTAA
>NW_021703781.1:80238480-80327476 GCF_005190385.1 Monodon monoceros
TGGGGAATAAAGACACAGACCTACTAGAGAATGGACTTGAGGATATGGGGAGGGGGAAGGGTAAGCTGGGACAAAGTGAGAGAGTGGCGTGGACATATATACGCTACCAAACGTAAAATAGATAGCTGGTGGGAAGCAGCCACATAGCACAGGGAGATCAGCTCGGTGCTTTGTGATCACCTAGAGGGGTGGGATAGGGAGGGTGGGAGGGAGACACAAGAGGGAGGGGATATGAGGACATAGTATATGTATAGCTGATTCACTTTGTTATAAAGCAGAAACTAACACACCATTGTAAAGCAATTATACTCCAATAAAGACGTTAAAAAAAAATCACATTGGGGGTGACAGCCAATGAATACTGCACACAGGTATAAAATCGGGCCACTTTCAAAACAGGCCCACCGGGAACGGCTTCCGTGAACCTGTTCAGAACCCATCACGACAGACTGTCTAATGTACAAAGAGAATTTTGCGGCTGTCGCAGAGGAAGCTAAACAGGCCTTCAAACCGTCACGTTCAATCTAAGTCAGTGATTAGTGGAGATCATAATCCAGAGGTTTTTCAAACACATTTCCTCAAATTTGCGTCTAACTACTCTTAATTATGGATACTGTCACCATCCCATATACTTAATCAGATCAGAGAATTCTTCTCCAGGGAGAAATGATTCTTATTACAAAGCGGAGCGCCGGCAGCGTGAACGTCACATGAAGGAGGGCGATCATCAAATGTGCTGCATCCCGATACAGATGAGCACCTTTGGGTGCCCTCCTGTGCAAGGTGGGCAGCAGGCTGGGGAGGGGGTCTCTGGGTAGGTGGAGGCAGGCCCTGCGGAGCGGCCCAGGCAGCAGAGGGACAGGCAGGCCAGGAATAGTGATCAGGGCGCATAGGGATGATGGAGGAGGAGACCAACCCCCCAGCCATCTCCCCTCACTCTCCATTCCTCAATTCTTTCTCCAAAGCCTTGAAATATCTCACTTCAAAGCATAACATAATAAAAAACACAGGTAGATAAAAACCCCTCTTCACAGAGAGTCTTGTATTAAAAGGAAATGATTTGGCCCTTAATTTCACCAGGTGACTAGTTTTCCAGGGCCCTAGGCAGGGAGTGGCCCAGCCGTCAGCTCCTCCTGTCCGCCCAACGCCGTAGGTTTGCTCGCATCCCCTGAGCTCCTCTCCCCAGAAGGGGCTGCAGGGGCCACGTATGGAGGGGACCACCGCCCCCATCCTTCTCACCTGCATTGCATCCTCCTTAACCCCAGACCAGCTTTGGTTTATTAACATTGTCTAGATTTAATATCTGAGCAAATGGGAGAAATCAGAACCCCTAGTCTTCTTGTCTCAGGATCTAACTGGTCCATCATCAATGCTGACCTTTTGAAATCTGAAACACCTTTTAATTACTTGCTGCCATCCACTTCTTCTATCCAAAGATTTTTTTTTTTAATTTTTTTAAATTGAAGTATAGTTGATTTACAATGTTGTGTTAATTTCTGCTGTACAGCAAAGCGATTCAGTTATATATGTGTGTGTGTGTATATATCCATATATATATATATATATATATATATATATATACACACACATTCTTTTTTTATATTCTTTTCCATTATGGTTTACCACAGGATACTGAATATAGTTCGCTGTGCTCTACAGTAGGACCTTGTTGTCTATCCATCCTATGTATAATTGTTTGCATCTGCTAATCCCAAACTCCCACTCCATCCCTCCCCCCCCCCTTTGGGAACACAATCTGTTCCCTATGCCAAATGTTTCATATTCCTCACCTGGACCATTTTCTCAGAACTGGCTTCTCTACACCCATTCTTTCTCCACCTCCCTCCCCCACCGCCACCTCGAATCTTCTAGAACTATTTCCTAATAGCAACAGACATATATCTAAATAAATTAGTGTCATGTCATAGTCATGTCATATGCATATTTAATTTAAATGTATTCAACCATACATCTTAAGCAAGAGTATACACACATTCATCCAAGAGACTGAACCATGTAAAACATCTAGGCAATAAGTGTGTGGCTCAGTGTGCATGATGGGCAAGCGCATAGCCTGGTCCTCTCTCAGTGGGTCTCTGTTCCCGTGTGCCTCTCAAGGGCGAGCATCTTGTCACAATGTTGTATGGCTATTCAGGGTGTGGTAGACGGCCTCTGGGATGAGTCCCGTGATGCCTGCCTCTGGGGATTCACTTCCCTATGTAAGCCCCTCCCCTTGAGTTTGGGCTGGATCTGGTGACCCACTTGTAATGCAGAGAAAATGGCAAAAGTGATGGGAGTCACACTGCCCAGGGTCCCTTGCCTTCCTGCTTCCTGGTGGCTTAGGTTATGGAAGCACTGGTGGAAAATTGGAGGATGGCAAAGGGGAGTATCTGGGGCACCCCCCCCACTTTGCCCAGCCCTTACTAGACATCCCACTTGCCATGTTCCCAGCTGCCACCAGGACTCCCCACCCCAGGGGCTGGTTCCCACTTGAAGGCCCTGGATTCTGGGCTCTGCCATGGCCGTTCAGCCCCTGGGATGTGAGTGGCACCTGCAGGGCTCTTTTCTGCTTTGTCTCATCCTCTTTTAATTGTGCCATCATGTAGGCACCAATTCCCTCTGTTAAATTCTCTCTGTTCAGAAGCCCAGAGTTTCCTTAGCTGGATCCCAAGCACTGGAGTGCTCCACAGATACCCACCCCCCACACCTGACCTCTGTGCTACATGATCCGTCCAGGGTCATGTTAGGGTTGTGCGGGAGGAAGAGGACACTTGTTGCGCGTAGCACCTGACCAAGAAAAAGTCACGCTGCTCCTTTCTTCCCTGGGAGCTCGGGTTTCCTGAAGACTGCAAAATAGATGTGGAGAAGGTAGTTAACTCTTTAGTCGATAACTTTAAGCTTTAATGTTAGTTAAACGAACATAACTTATGTCATAATGAACGTCAGGACGTGTAACCACGCTGTGTGACCCTGAGCCCAAGGCTGTGCCCTTGGCTGTGCTCCGCTCTATCTCCCAGGGTAACCTGGAAACCGGCACAACTTCCTGGACCAGCTCGCTGGCTGGAGGAGCGGGCACCGGGCTCACGACTGTGCAGGGGCTTGAAGAGCGTGAAAGGGAGCTTCCCTCCTCTGACGCGGAGCTGGATCAACGGCTGCCCTTCTCCACTTCTGTGTAATAGAATTTTCATTTTCTATGAGAAAAGCAAAGCCAGGCAAAACCACACTTCTCCTTCGGAGGAGGGCTTCTTTGCGGTGAAATACCCACTCAGAATGGAGATAAGGTGGTGTAGACTGTTAGCCGGGCTTGTGGAAGTTCCTAGCACTAATAAAATTTAATTTAAAATAGTAAACCCTCTGCCTTCCTGTGACATGTATATGGGTCTTACATAATTATAGAACAAATGGCTTTCCCAGGGAAGTCTCGCCAGTGATTTAGCTCCCACGCTGTTAAGATGGGCAACACTTTCCTTTGCTCATTAAAACCTGGCAATCTGCACAAATCATTCTGGGTGCAGGCAACCACCCCTTCCTTCTAATGCCCATTATCAGAGCAGCCAGGAAAGGCCCTGGCTTCGTCTGTTTGACAGATAAGAGATGCTGTCAGACGGGTTTCCCTTGTGAGCGACAGAAGCGATATCTTGAGCTATAGGAGGGCACAGTCATTTAAGTCTTTACAGAGGCAACGCTTGGGAAGCAAAAGACTTTATGCCTCAGAAGATGCACAAGGAATATTTACCAGTCACCTGGAGCCTTTACCCTGATTTTCATTGAGTCAAGTGGCGGTGTAGGTCTTTTCAAGACATTCTTCCTTTCCTATTTTCCTATCTCTGTTGTTTCATCCAGCCCATTCTTTGTCAGAAAAATGTCTATCCTAGTCTCACCACCCTCCAAATGGGCTTTCGTTCTATGTGTGAGGAGTTCAGAGAAGGTGACTCTTAGGGTATTAAGACCAAAGAGTTCTGCTTCATCTTTTGCCTGAGATGATCAGAACAACTTAGTAGGAAGCTCTCTTTGGATCTTCCCAAGAAAAAGATAATAGCCAGCCCAAGGCTGTCCTGAGGGTCAGTCCTTATCTATGACCACCTCTGCCACGTGCCCCAGAACGTCCCACTGCCCCCTTGCGATATCCAGCTTTTACAGTTCTTCTCAGTGGAAGGGTTGGTATCAATGACCATGTCTACCATAACTGGATGTGGATTTCTATCTTAATTTTGGTTAGAGTCTCCTTCTTTTCTTTCCTAGATGTACCTCAGCTATTTTGCAACTTTTGTTTTTCACTTAAATTATAAATCTGTTAATTGAATTCTTTAAAAATATTTGCAAAAATCTCAGGAATATTCTACTGGCATATAGACTAGCATTGTCTGTTCTGTGGTTCCTTTTCTTCTTTCTGATTTTGTATTTCATTCATTTGTGTCATGAACCAGCGTCAAAGCCGTGGTCACCCACAGATCCCTAGACACGCCTTCCGTAACATTCTCGGAGAATTCCTCTCGCTAATAAACTTAGATGATGTCATTCGGTAGAAGGAAGCTTCTCACGCGTGTGCTGTGCTCCTGTCTATATTGTGAGCTCCGCAAGGGCAGGAACCTGGTGCCGTGGGTCTTTGTAGCATCATCATCTCACATCACATCCACAAAAGAACAGGTGCTTTCAGGGCTGTGCTGGAGCAGGTTCGCACCAGCTCAAAGGAGCTGATTCCGTACATCTCTCCCCAACTCTGTGGCTAGTGATGTTGGGTTGGTAGATTGAAATAGATCATGTTGGGAATATTTACACAACAAAAATTGGCAAATGCAACAAATACAACATTATTTTCCTCCAGGAGATGGTATGCAAATACCCCACTGGCATACATCTTGTATATTTGCTGTGTGAATGAAGACACACAGATTTTATCTCAATAGGTGGAGGCGAGGTTTTCTGTAAAGGGCTATTCGAAGGAATGACTTCTCACAGGTGGAAGAGGGCACCGTATCTGACAATCCAGGTGGGGACCACAGCTGCAGAGAGCTGCGCCCACACCAGGCTCAGACCCGCAGAACTCCCCTTTCCTGACACTTAGCTAGGTTGGGAAGTACGTCTGTGAGTCCTCTTCTAAAGCAGCTCCACGGGTACCTGAGGACAGCCCTCCACGCTAAGCAAGCATTGGTCCCCCATGTGGACCTTGAATGGAGTTGGAAAGTGCATGATTCGAGCTTTTCACGTTCTTGAATTAACTGGCAATGATTCACATCCATTCTTTTCTCCAAACAAGTGTTGGATTGATTGAGTCTAAATTAAGATATTTACTGCCCACATCAGGATCTTCCAGAAATTCTTTCACTCTTCAAAGAAGTGTTGATTAAAGGTCTATTAAGGTCACATTAAGAGAAAAATAAAGGCAATCTTTGGGCCCAGCAATGCTAATGGATTGCTCTTCTCTTTATGCAGTTTAATTCTGTCATTAATTTCTTTGTAAGAAAGGGTATATTATTCTAGAACTACCCCCCCATCTGTATGACATTGCTCAGGAAAGACAGTTAATGAGCCTCGAGAAACCCCTATACTCACACCTGGGATTTTCTTGATCACAGAAAGATTTCAGGTCAATGTGTTGAAAGTAAAATTCTGCTTTGTTGATGCCTCACAGATTTATTTTTTTAGGAGCTATTAGAAAACAGTGACTCCTAGTAAAGACTGTTTTGGCTTGTGAAGTCTAAGTATTTTCTTGGTATTTATAAGGACTAGAAATAAAAATGCAGTCCAGTGGTGATTCCACATAGCCATCTTGGTAAAAGGATGTGTAAGGGATAAGAGGTGAGACTGACAGCCTCATCCATGTTATTAATATTCTGTGAATCTAAAAAGACATAAAATTCCAACAGTGGGAGCCAAATGCAGACAAAAATACTTCTCAGATCAACCTGAAGGAGAACATTTGAGATGAGGTAGGTTTAATGAGACTGAAGCCCCAGGCTGAATTCCCACAGCCCTACAAACCAACTCCAAAATGATAATACATTTTATTAAATCTCATGTGGTGTCCAGTCTTGTCTGGAAGATGTGGGTTGGGTTACTTGATTAACCAATCAGCTGTCTAGCTGTTTCCCGATTGTTTTATCAAGAAACGCATCTGTTCTCTGGCCACCGCCATCGTGTCCCTACTGTAAGTGGGATGAGCTTTCACACCACATTCCAGGCAGATATCTCAGACCAGAGGCCCTCATTCTTCTCGACTGCAGAGCAATCAGCCCTAGCATGGGGGTGTCACGGCTCGGCCATTTCCAAGCCACAGCCTTGCTGGGGCCGGTGTGATGAGTGACATAGCCTGGACACGTCTGTGGAGGCGTGGCCGGGCGCTCTCCCCGTGGCAAGGCGAATTTCCACCTGCTTCTTCGTTTCTGATGATGTGGTGTCTGCTCCCTGAGCGCTCGTGCTGGAGTGACTGGGAGGCTTTCAGAGGCAGCCCTTCGGTCTCCCTGTGTTTGCAGATCCCTCCCGCACCCTGTGCTTAGATAAGACCCGAGGACTTGGCTGGGTTCTGAAAGAAGTGGCAACCCAACGCGCCAGCTCCCAAGGTCCTGCCGGGTTTGCGGGACCAGGTCCTGGCAGCCACCTGCCTCTCCCGTGGACGCCAGGCTCACAGACAGCTGAGGCAGCATGGGGGTCCCGGCGAAATCCACCCTCTCATCCACAGGTGAGTCAAAACGGGAGGCTGGGGGAGAGAAGAGGTTCCCATGTGCACGTCAATCTTTAGTGACTTTGGAGAGTGCCGCCCCGGCGCGAACACCGCCCTCAGGACTTTGCAAACATCAACTCCTCTGATCCTCGTGACAAAGCCGTCTCGTCACGTCAGCGCTGTTACTGTCCTATTTTACAGGTACGGAAAGCAAGGCTCCCGGTGCGTGCTCTGCCCTCTGTGATGGAGCCTCACCGGGACCTACGGAGGGGCTGCTTCTGGGGAGGGGCCTGTGGTCTGGGACTGGGGACAGAGCGGGCATTTGCATACGCTTGTCTTGGTTTGGGTTCCCCGGAAAGAGGCTCTGAGATGAGGATTCCCGTGAAAGTGGGACGTGTCCCAGGTTGTGGGGGGGGGGGGCAGGGAGCAGGGGTCAAACAGGGGCAGAACGTCCAGCCGGCTCCCAGGGACAGGGACAGGATGGTAGGCTGGTGTGGCCGGGGGTGGTGGAGGTGAGTGGGGCCCCTCCATCCCGGGGCTGAGAACAGGTCTGGGGGATGAAGGGCACCTGAAGGCGTCACCTGGAGATGGAGCAATGCACAGAATGGACCGAGGGGGACTGGGGGTCCCGAGTACTTGCCCATTGGCCACCCTGCTCACCCACCGTCCGTGAGTGAGGCCCAGTGGGAGGAGGTGTCCGCTGCGGCCTGCGCCCTCAGCTCCACCGAGGCGGGATGCCCCCCACGCCCGTATTGCTTGACGGAGCCGGGAACAGAAAGAGGAATTCCAGGGGAGACCTGAGTTCTGCGGAAGAAGGAATGCAAAGGGGAAAATGAGACAGCGCTCTCAAAAGACCTCAGGAATCTGGGCCACCACAGGCAACCACGTGCCTGCCCAGCAGACTGCCGCCTCGGCCCGAGGAAGACGGTGTTGTGACTGTGGCGCGAAGGGCAGACGATGGGCAAGGTGGTGGCAGTGTCAGTGGGGATGTACAGGTCAGGGCGTTCTCTGAGAAGGTAGCTACAAAGTCTCTGTCACCTGGGTTCCCCCAGCATGCTGAAGCCTCCGGGCCTTCCTTCTGGGGTCCCGCACCCTAGGGGCTCAGGGGGCGAGTGCTGGGGGGCCGGTTGCCAGCATCCGGCAGCTTTGATGACACAGAAGAGCTCCAGAGCCTCAAAGGGGACAGACCCCGCCTTGGTCTAAAGAGTTCACAGGAAGAAAGGAAACCGGTGAGGACGGCTTGCAAAGTGGCTTCCTACTGGGTATCCTCAGGTCCTCCAGGCCCAAAGGGCACCACTCACTGTGTCAGAGCATTTGGGCCCCCTGCGTCCTCCCTAAATCTCCGGGTGCCGGCCACTATCCTCCCAGGTCTGTCCCCAGTACCTGTCACCTACCTGTTCTCTTCTTTGGTTTCTCAAGGCAACAGCAAGAGGCACAGAAAGGGGGAATATGTCTCTTTTGAAAGCAGCTATGCGAGTTATCATTACAGAGCTGACTTTTGCTGTGTCCTGCACAGAGGACCTCCCATGGCCCTGGGCCTTTGCCTGCACGCTAGGGGTTCAGTTTACTGACAGAAACCGTGGCTTAAAATCTGCCGAGCAAATCAAGTATCATTTTCCTATGTAAATAAGATGATGAATTATTCAAGAGCTGGGCCGGGTCATTTGCATATGCATTCATCACCTACAGAGACGGAGAATACAGCATGTCTCTCTTGAGATGTTTTCTAATATGTACGAAAACAATTCATAAAATTAGATCCCACTACTTCTAGATTAGCACTTGACATTCGTCAGACTAATGAGGTGTTGCTGGAGGGGACACCCTAAGTTTCGGTAACGCTTAATGGATTCCGATGAGGACCACTCAGCAGAATCAGCCCTACTTTCCTTTACAGAGAAGCCTTTGTTCCTAGAGAAGTATTGAATATATTCCTACCTGGCTTGTAAACTCAAACCTCCCACTCCTGGTGGAAACTGACTCTTTGTGCAGTTTCACACTTTAAAACTCTCATGTCCGATAAAGCTTCTTGGAAGACATCGATAGATATAATCATGGCCATTTATCAACGGTTGGATTTTTCAGAGTCCCCAGATCGTCATGGGCTTTGAATACAATGCAGATATGATTGTCACTGCTGACCTGGTGACCTGGCTCAGTGGAGGGGAACGCTGTGCTTTCCTGAGCCCCTGTGTGTGTCAGCGTGAGTGTTACCAGGCTGGTGTCACATCGCCAGCTCCAGATGATTCCTGAGGAGGCTTTTCACTGGCATCTAAGAACCCCTCGTGATCACACTAGATGGAGTAGCTGCTGTACACCGTTCGGAGGCTCAGAGGCTCCCGAGGGGCTGCACCTTGACTCTTGCAGGAGAGGCTCACAGTAGGGGCTCTGCCAGTTTTAGGGAGCCTTCAAGACCATACATATACAGTCTTTAGGGTCACGATGTCTGGGACTTTGTTTTCATGGCAAACAAACATCCAGGTCAGGCAATGTTCCCGGCAGCTGAGGTGATGCGAGTGGGGTGTTTCCCATCCAAGAGTCTCTCCATCTCTCAAGGATCGTGGTGTCTGAAATGTCACCAGCAGAGATTAATATATCGAGGTTGCAAGTTTTCCGGTTTGTGTTGTGTTTCTGAGCATAGAATTCCAGAGATTTGCTTGTTTCAGTGCAGACATCCTCCATGTGGATGCCTCAGTTGGCACGTGGCAGGTGCCCTTGTTGAAGGAGCAAGTGGATTCATCACAGCAGGTTCTTTGCTGCCTCAGGGGACTGAGGCCACTGGAGAGACCACGTCATAGGGTCTGATGACTCAGGAGAGAGGTTGGGGCTGGAAAGACCCCGAGGAGCGTCTTGCTTAGATGTGACGAGTGAAGCCCGGGAGGGCTTCCTGCAGAACAGGGCTGAGTCCAGAGGCCGTGGCCCACCACGGAGCAGAGACTGCCAGGGACGCAGGTCAGCAGAAGGGCAGAGACCAAGAGCCCCCGCACGGAAGCCACGGCAGGGTTGGGACATCTTGTGTAAAATGGTGGTCTTCAAGGTCCAGGGAGAATGAGGAGAAGTAGGACGGGACACAGGCCCCGGGGGAGGCAGGGCTCCTAGAGGTGGGACGGGGGCGTGGATGGGGGGAGGGCAGGAAGACAGCCCCCGGGGGTGACTAGAGTGAAGCTCAAAGCTTTACAGCAAGGCAGAGAAACAAGAGAGCCGCGAGGCCGCAGGCAGACAGGAGAAGGGGGAAGAGGGAGGGCGGGGCTCTGGGGAAGCCGGCTCTGAGGCTGGGTCCCCGGCAGGACGCTTACCGGGAGGACTCAGTGGACCCAGCAGAGTTGTCCCCTGTTGGACACGAATGGCTTGGCCATTACACCCCTTCTGCAGTTTGTCACTGGTGTGGCAACTGCTAAGGACATGACCCAGTCGAGGGGGCTCCCAGCATCGAGGCAGGCCTGGGGGCTCGGAGGCCTGGAGGTCCTCTCCTGACCCCTCTCCAGCCCCAGGCAGCAAGCCCTCCCTGCAGGGGGACCTGGGGACGTCACCAAGTCAGGTCCCAAGTGGGCCATTAGGGCCGTCAGCTTGTTCAGATGCAAAACCCGCTGCTCGCTGCACTGTGTCCTCTGTCGTTTGAGAGGGTCCTCACCTGCCTTCCTGCAAACTAAACTCACGGGGACGGCAGCTCCCCTGTGTGCTGGGTGTCCTCTTCAGGGCAGAGCACATTGCTGGATGCGTGACACGACCTGTGGTGGCCTAGGGTGTCTGCCGGGTGCCAGGCTGTGGGACCTCAGGGCAGCCCACGTGGACACTCAGGAAGCCTTCCACGCATGTGGATTTCCAGGCTGCCCGGTCGGAATCCTGGTCTAAACGCGGAGCGTGAACACTGTCCTGACCTAGACCTTGCTCATAACCAGATTCTGGAAAATCTGATTTCAGATTCAGAGTGTAGGCCTTCTGGCTTGTGTGTTTACCCCGAAGGGAGAAGCGTTTGAGGTCAAAGACAGAACATCTGTGCACAATCAGGGCTGGAGGGAAAGCCCTTTCTAGGCAGAAGCCCCTCATTGTGGACGCCGCTGGCTGGAGTCCCAAGGATGGATCGGCAGAGTCCCCCTTCCTGCCTCTGAGGTGCAGGCGCGGACCGGCGCGCTTGCTGCTGACTCTGCAGATTTCGTGAATCAGCTTCTCCAACAGGATAAAGGCTCCCGTGAAATATCTGTTGCTTTTTAAGCGATGCACGTCTCTTGTAAGCAGTACACTTATCACCACCCGTTCGCAGCGGTACTTTGACGTCCTTGGGGACCAGCAGCTTTCAAGCGCTCACAGGCTCTTGGCTTGGGCTTTTCTCTCCCTGCGGGCTTCTCCATTATAACTTTCTCGTATTAATCCGGTTTTGAAGAAGTATTAACAAAATTCACCTCTTGGGGAAAAGAAATGGACTTTGAAGATAAATTTGCCCAGAGGGTTTTGGAGACCACGCACGATCTCTCTGTGCTTCCCCATTCCTTCCTGGTCGAGGTTAATCAGCCCCCGGGGTCCAGTTCAAGCCTCAGAGCCCCTGTGGTGACTGGTCTTAACCCCTTACCCTTTGCTCTCAAATGTGTGTCCAGGCAACGGGGTCACCTCCCCACCCCCTGCCTCGACCCTACAATCTACTCTGCGTCCCCCAGGACCCCCTCCTTCCAGTGGTCCTGCTGAGAGTTGAGTGTGGACAGAAAGAGCAGCTGTTATTTCATCACAGCTGCAAGCAGGTGTGTGCACAGCTGGCAGAGGGCAGAGGCAGACAAGGGTCCCCGGGAGTTTCCGGAGGGGTCTGTGGATCGTCTGCTTTGATCTGGCAGGAGGCTGCGTCTGGGGACACGAGGCGGGGACAAGAGAGTCACAGTGGTTTTCAGGTGAGCTCCTGCGCGTCTCCTGCTCTGATAGGGGATGCCCGACGGCTGTGCAAGCCTCTCTGGACTTGGACACCTCGGGTGGCTGTTCTCCTGGTCAGACCACACCGGCGCGGGCACTCATACGGGCAGGGACAGTCCTGGTTCAGAGGAGCCAGGACACTCCCCAGACGGCCCCATGATGGGAGGAAGAGGACTGGTGGGCGCTTGGAAATGGAGGAAGCCGGGCTGGCTCCCTGAAGAGGGTGTGTGGTCCAGAGCGTCCTCCTGGTGCCATCGCCTTGAGGCAAAGTCACAGGACCCCAGAGCCTCCAGGGGCCCAGGTCTCCACTCGGCTGTGAAGGGGAATGAGATGGAAGTAAAGTTGCCCCATCAACGGTGGACACGAGCTGTCCTGCGAGGTTGGGATTCCCTCTTCCCTTCAGCCTCCCATCCAGGGAAGTATCGTAGTCTGCTACAGAGACTGCAACGTATCAGGCATTTGTTTTGTTTTGTTTTGTTTTGTTTACAGCAATGTAGAAAAGCATCACGTTTTTTCTCAAGATAGAGAAAATGCAGACAGAAGCCATCACGGGTGCTCGGGGTGTGTCCTGGTCTGCCGCGCACCCCGGTTGCTGCCTCCCCGCCCCGTCCCCCTTACCCGCCTGTGTGAGTTGCCTTATTAATTTTTGACACTTTCACAACTTTCTTATCTGCTTCCAGTTGCTTGCTATTTAGGTCATGGTTGGTTGTGGTTTCCATCTCGCTAACTGTGAATATTTAAAAACAACGTCAAAACGAAAGGCTCCGTTCCTTTTCTTCCTGTCAGTGTCGCAGCTTCCGATGTGGCAATGTTTATAGACGGGTTACTTACTGCTCTGTAGACACTCGGAGCCAGCGGCACCCATCACCTCACTGTGTCCTGTGATCCTTGTTACCCCGTTCGCATTGAGACGCAGAGAAGCTGACAACTCACGGATATGGCAGAGCCCCTGAACGGCAGAGCCAGTGTTACCAAAAGTGGGGTCCGGCTGCTCGCCACTCAAAAGCCAATACTCGAGAGGCAAAGTTGGTGGAAAGGAAAGTTTGCTTTATTCTGGAGGCCGGCAGCCGGTGGGGAAGGTGGAGTCTTGTCCAAAGGCCGACTCCTCTTACCACAGCCGGCAATCTGTGGGCAAGAGGTTTTAAAGGGGAGTTTCAGGGGCTTATAGGCGGAGGGAGGGGCTCCATGCAGAAACGGCACAGTCAGCTCTGACGGTCATCTTGAAACTGGTCATCGGTGGTCTGACCAGCGTCCTCTTGATTGTTTTAGTTAATCTTCAGTTCCTGGGTCGTTTGTTCCCATTTCCTTGAGGCCAGTTCTCAGAACTGTGGCAGCTTATGTCATGGCTCCAGCCTGGTCATCATGGAGTTAACTTCTTCCACCCAGCGAGGGTTTCAGTATCTACAAGACAGCTCACGGGAGACGGCTCAGAATATGATCTATAGCCCTTGAGGAGGAACTAAAGATCCTTGACTTTGCTTAATGACTAAACCATCATTACTTTGTGTTTGAGTGCTTTCCTTAGCTTCTGCGTCTTCTCACTTCTCTGATTAAACTTATTCTTTGGCTAAATTTTCCTACAGTCAGAAGGCAGGCGGAGGACGTGGGCGGGAAGGACCCTAGGGTCCTGCTCCATTTCACCAGCCCCACCTCGCCTGACCTGAGCCTCTGCTCTTCACTACAATGTCACTATCTTCTGTTGTTTGTCCCGAGGTTACACACAGGCTCTATCCACACGGTGATGGCGATCGGGGCGGCGGGGATGCCTTCTAATGGGATAATGGAGGCTATTTGTAGCAGGCAAGGTGGTGCTGAAAAGCACTAGGAGTTTGTGCCTCTCTCTTCTGGAGAAGACAGTTAGTGCCCCTAAGAAACGATTTCTGCTCAGAGAGCACCTGACTTGCCATTAGGGTCAGACCTGTTAGGAAGTGAAGTACCCGCACTCAGGTTCATTTCAGAAAGAGCGTGTGTCTCCACTCAGTGCAGCTGCAACCTGGCCCTGCACAGGCGTTTCTGTTTAACTTTCCAGCTGATCCATCCACCCAGGGCCCCAGGGAGACTGAAAGGGACAATAATTCCAAAGTGCCTGCAAGTCCACAAGGGGTACCGGGAAATGCGGGCAGCTCCCTCCGCGTGCTGCTCTGTCCCCAACCCCGGGTCCAGGCTGGTGACAGGAGCAGCGCCTGAAAACTTATTTGCTTTAATTTATGTTTTTATAAGTAAGACTTTATTTTGAGCACAGTTTTAGAATTACAGAATAAACGAGCAGACAGTACGTAGAGTTCCACGTCCACCCCCGCCCCCCACACTCTCACCTGTTATTAACATCTCGCGTTAGTATATGGCATGTTCGTTACATTGATAACTGAGATTGACAGGCTATGATTCAGTAAAGTCCATAGTTCACATCGGGGTTCCCTCCCGGTGCTGTGCAGATCTGCGGGTTTTGACAAATGCACGGTATCACGTACCCACCATTCAGTGTGATACAGAATAGTATTGCTGCCCTAAAAATCCCATCTCAACGGCACTTTTTGAGAGCTGGGCACATGGTGAGGGGTCGGCTGTGCGAGTCCATGCTGACCAAGCCGTGAGCATGCTCTTAGAGGAGCCCAGTCACCCAAGAGGAAGGAAGGTGCATTAGTGCAGTGCCTCTCGGTGCCCAGATTCAAATCTGATGTATGGCTGGGGATTGGCCCCTCCTTCCCCCCTCTGCACCCTGTCTTCAGGACGTGTCCCTGTGGGCGGCGTCAAGGGCCATGCAAACGGCAGGCATCGCTCCTTGGGAGGCTTCCCAAGGAGCAAACTTCCAGAGGGCGGCGCTAAGCGGTAGACCAGCTTGAGTTTAAGGCCAAAGGGTGTGCTGGGAGAGGCATTCCTAGCTCTCTTCCTTTAAAATGCAAGTTCGGCTCCAGTAACACATACATGTATTTTAACCTGTGAAAGCAGGCATTTCCAACTGAATTACAATAACCCCACGTAGGTACATATAAAAGCTCAGTCCGTATCCATGTGCTGGGACAGACACAGGACACAGAGACTGAGGAGGACCTCCCAGTCCGATCCGTGTGGATTGAAATTCCAGTGGCAATGGCGGCGCTCAGGTCAGTTATGGACACTCTCTCTGACTCTGTCTTTCCTTCCTAAAAGGGGACGATTCTTGTAAGTGCCACCTGGAGTCCTTGTGAGGCTTAGGGAGAGGATGGGGCAGAGTCCCTGGCACACAGCGTGTTCAACCTCAGCTGTCGAGGTGAAAGCCCTTAGTGTTGGCAGGACCGGGAGCCCACAGGGTACTCATGCTACCACTCCTTCTCTGGTTCTGAAACCTGGGAGCTTTGCTCAGCGCAACGACACCCCATCCTGACCATTAGTGCAAATGAAGGTGTTTTGTTTTTCCTTTTGAAGATGATCGTAAATGTGTGCTTCGTTTTTGTCTATCTGTTGACATTAGGAATTAGAATAAACATAGACTAGAAACTGACGTTAACTACAACCCAGTAGGGACTTCTTGTTTTATATCTTAACAAATCCCACTTGCCTTGGCTGCTTTATCCTCCGCTGGCGTAGTAAGCTCTGCCCGCATGGCTGTTGCTTTGCTCTGGAGCTGAAAGTGTTTGCAGCGACTTCGCAGGAAGCTCGGTGTGGAACTGAACCTCGGGCAGGGAGCTGCACGGGCTGTTGGCATCTTCCTAATGTGTGGAAAGAAAATCCTTCTTTAAGGTGCAAACTATTCTTTAAGCAGGAGGCACAATTGGAGGGGTGTTACTGCCTGCTGCTTTGGAGCATCAATGCGATCGATCGCCAACTGCTATCTTCCCCTGCTGAGCCGGCTCCAAAGAGGGACCACCTACAGCAGCGGTAGCCATCACCGGAAAGGCCTTGGAATTTTTTTTTTTCAATTAAATAACCGCTGAAACTACATGTGAGGCTTTAAATAGACACTTGAAAACTTTGTTCTCAGGGTAGCTAATTTCACAATATGGTTGTTTCTTCTTTTTTCCCCTATTGATCATATTCCCTTTTTTTTTTTTTAATGAGACTTTTACTTTTAAATGATTTTCTCTTGAAACACAGAATCGAGCTACATTTGTATCATAGCTGCTAGGAAAAGCCAAACACCCCACAAAGACACTCCCACAACCGAGATTCCACCTCTGGGTAGCAAGGTGTGACCGAGGGAGTTTTTGGAAGGCAACCGTATTTTTATTTAGAATTATAATGCCCATCACAGGTCCTTCTTAGCCTGTACTGGCTTCTCACTTAAGAGAGATAAAGAGTGAGCACGTGGGCTGCTCCAGACCTGTGTTCCAGGGACCCGAATCCCTTCTTTCTAGAGGGTAAAGGGCTTCAGAACACGCCACCCCGAATGTGCTCTCTGCCCTACTCCCCCCCACCCCATCCCACTGCCCCGAAGGCGGAATGTAGACGCCCTTGAGGAGGGAGGGGAGACCAAACTTGTCACTGCACTACCGACAGCCTCCACACAAACACACGCCACCGCCCAGCCCTCTGTGCCCTCAGTTTCCCCACATGTCTGCCTTCCTGGGGTTTGCTGCCTGCTTCCAGAAGCTTCAAGCCTTCCCCTTTGTCCTGCTCCTTCTCTGCAATGTATCCTTCTCTGTTAAGATGCTGTATAAGCCTGAGTTCCCACCACCCTTTAAGTTACTCTCCCCTGAGTGCTGGCCTGTGTATTTGTGATGCCCGTGTTAATAGACTTCTGTTTGTTTTCCCTGGTTGACCTGCCTTTTGTCAGTCTAGTTTGCAGGGCCTTGGCCAGAGAAGCTTGGAGGGTAGAAGGAAAAAGATTTTCTCCTCCCCAAAAAGGGCTCGCTGGCTAACTTGAACTACGGGTTAGGAACAAGCTTATATCAAGAATCACTTCTAGAAATAAATCAGACAAGAAAGACAGAGCCAGACTCATAAAAGCAGAGAGCAGAATGGTGGTTATACCAGGGGCTAGGGGCGGGGGAAATGGGGAGCTGTCTGTCGGTCAAAGGGTACAAACGTCCATTTATAAGATACACAAGTTCTGGGGGGGTCTCACGTACAGCCTGGTGACTATAGGTAATAATACTGAGGCAGGAGGTAGATGGGCCCCCCTCCAGGGTAAAGCAATTGAAGATTCGTTCCCTGTGGACCAATACTCCAAGCTGAGAACAGCAGGACAATCGAGAGAGGAGGCTGGGCCCTGCCCAGATAGAAGATAAGAGACCACATATTTCTCATGCTTGAAGTCAAGGAGACCTTCCGGGGTTGGAAGGCTCCTTGGAGGTCAAAAAGGGAGGGGGCACCGCCCCATAGTAAATGACGCTAACTACCCGTAGGCCTCCGCCCTGGAACCCATCTTGGCTCAGAGATGCGCACGCACACACGGCAGAACCCTGAGATACACCAAATGGGGACTCCGAACCAGGCAAAGCAAGAAGTTTTTTAGAATTTTAAATTGGCCAAAGGAAACCCAGAAGAAATGCCCCATAAAAGTGATTCAAACTACCACGAGGGCACGACTCTCTCTCTGAGCCCGCCCGTGTGTCTATCCACACGTACTCTTTTTTTCTCCTAATAAACACTTCACTTGTTTCACTACTTTCCATCTTTGTGGGAACTCTTTTCTGCAAAGCTGAAGGGCCAGGGCCTTATCACTGACCACTGGTCTAGTCGCTAGGATTTGGTGCTCTCACTGCTGCGACCTGACCTCAATCTCTGGCCGGGAACCGAAACCTTGCTTCAAGCCGCTGCAGGCTGAGGCCGCAGAGATCAACACCATATTCCATACTTGAAAGCTGCTAAGAGGTAGATCTTAAATGTTCTCACCACAGAAAGAAATGGTAGTTATGTGATGTGATGCTGGTGTTAGCTAAGGCCGTGGAGGTAACCCTTTTGCAATAAATAAATGTATCAAATCAACACCTATACACCTTAAACTGACACCATGTTATATGTCGGTTATGCCCCCTTCTCATCAGAGGGGTGGGCTCTGGAGTAAAGAGCTTGAAGCCTGGCTCTGTTCATTAGCAACTGTGACTGCAGAGCTGTCTAACCCCTGTGAACTTCAGATTCTTGTTATATAAAAGCAATGAAACTAGTAGGCCCCTGTTGCCGGGATCTGGGAAAGACCTGGATGAGAAGACAAGTAATGTCCTCTGGGAGTGAGGACCTGGGTTGCCCCGAGGGCACGTGGAAGGAATCGATCCCACAGCAACTCTGCAGGACCCACAGGCTCGGGGTGGCCACCCACAGTGCCAGCAGCAGGTCACCTTTTGGGGGGACAGCGCAGAGGGCCTCTCCCAGCCACAGGCAGCCCTGGGGGTCCGAGCAGGTCCAGGAGGCTCCCTGGGGGCTCGACCCATCCTTGCTCTCTGGCCGTCCCTGTGGAAGGGCCATCCAGGGAGCCTTCTCCAGAGAGGAGTGGACCTGGTCTCGGCCTTCCCTGCTCTCCCACCAGGAGCCAGAGCCCAAGGGTTCCAGAGCCGCTGCCCCCAGGGGGGCTGAGGGCGCCCTGCTCTCTGTTGGGGGAAGGTGCAAGGGGCAGGACCGGGTGGGCTGTGCCTGGTATCTCAGCTGCAGCAGCCTCAGGCTGCCAGCTCTCAGCCCCTCTGCCGGCCCTCTGCCGAGGACGTCTTCATGCAAAACCTAGGGGGTGTGGCCTGGTGGAAAGTGACAGGGCGTTCTCCTCTCCAGGCGTCGCCGAGCTGGGCGTGGGCTGGGCCATGAGAAGGGCCACCGGTGTTGACCGGGGCTGCTGGCTGGCGCCCAGGTGACTGTCGTACGTCATTTTTATGTTGATCCGCCAAGGGTCCTCTGCTTCCTGACCAATTCTTCTTTCAAAGTAATGAAAATGTCTGAAATGAAGTCTCTTGCGCAGCACAGCCGTTGCGCTCCTGGCTGTTGAAAATAGCGGAGGTACCTGGCCCCAGGGTCAGGCGGCTGGAGGAGGTGTGTGGGGGAAGAGAACTGCTCACCCTTCATGGATGGCTCTCAAGCAGCTAAGGAATCGTGTCCCCTGGTGGGAAAACGTGCAGCGGGTGGTCACCGTGCGCCCGTCTGAGGGGTTTCTCCTGAGCCCAGCAAGCTCTCTGGAGAGCAGGGTTGGCCCAGAAGAAGCCCAGTGTAGGTCAGCGGGCTCCCCTGGTCAGCCCGTCCCATCGCCTGCAGCATTCTCCCCCGCTGTACTCCCTCCTCTCTCACCGGAATGGCAGTCTGGCGGCCTTTCCCTCTGAGTGGCCACTCGCAGGGCGGCTGGAGCATCATCCTGGGCACTGGCTTTCCTCACTCGCATTGGTCAGCTGGGACTTCAGTGTGTGGGAGCCCATCCAGGGCTTTGGCCTGAGGCGCCCCAGGTGGGCACCTCCAGGTTTCGGGGGTCACAGCCACCGCAGCCCAGTGGACAGGACATGTAGACAGAGGCAGGGGGAGCGGATGCTCCTGCGTGAGCGGGGTCTTGGGGTAACTCTCTGGGGGGATTCAGGCCCCGGCTGGCGCAGAGTATGTGACCCCGCGCTCACCCTGCACTTTCTGAGCGCTCTGCCCTGGAGGGGGTCTCCTTGGGGCTGAACGCCTGAGTTTGGAGTGACCCCGGAGACACAGAGATGGGCCCCTGGGCTGTCTTGGGTCTGTTGACAAACGACTCCAAGGACGCGGTTTGGAGGCTGAGCCGGACGCTGACCCCGAGAGCCTTGGAGTGCCACGTGATGCCTCTCGCTTGTGATCCTGTCAGATTGAACAAATATTGCCCCTCGCAGGAGTGTTAGTTGTCTTTCACGATTTGACTCATGTTTACTGAGCATCTACTGGGGACCAGGATGCTTTCAGATGCTGGGACGGAGCAGCAGCTCTGCTCGTGGGGCTGACAGTCCAGACGCTCCGCCTGTGAGACGCAGCGCTCAGCCCGGGGGCACCTGCTCCCAGCGCCTTGACGCTGGCTGCAGGGTCAGTGTCAGAGCCGCTCAGGCCAGGGGAGCAGCATGCCCAGGGCACTGGGCATTTTATCACCTAATTTGAAAGTAATCCTCTAGTTATGCTTCTGTCTTAAAGCCATTTAATTTATGCTCTAAACCTGATCTTATTCAAACCTCTACCTTTAGAACCATGTCCCAATGCCCAAGGGAGAAAGTGAATGCTTAAGAAATAAGGTCAACATTTTTACCTTAAAAACGCCTCTACAAATACTTTCTGATGACTTAATCCACAGGAATGTAGGTCCTCAGCTTGTGTAGGTAACACGCTCCTCTTTAAACATGAAGTGAATTGTAGCTAGTGCACCACTTCACCAAAACAAACAGACTGCGAAGTTGAACGTGGTCGATTGTTTCTAAATAAAGCCAGACTGGGGAGAAGCCATCCACCTCCACCTTCCCTGAAACTCGCTGATAAACCATAAATCCATTAGGCGAGTCTCTCCTCTGCCATTTAGAACCAAGGAGCAAAAATATTTATATAGGAAGTGTGATGATAGCGGATGGAAGTTCCTGAGGACATGATTCATGTGTGGTATGTCATCAGACGACAGCCATCGTCAAGCTCCACTTTAATTTCCTTAAGATCTTTGTAATATTTATTGTACAAACAGAAACCTGTGCATATTTATGGGAAATAGTAGAGCTGTTCATAAGAGCAGAGGCATAAATCCATGCACTCCGAAAGGATGGTGACAAAGTCCAGTTAGGCAGAGACTTTAGAAATAATTTTCAATTAAAATGGAGTTGAGTGGAACAGGATGACAGTCATTCCTCAGTTTTATACCAGCTCCCAGGCAGGTAGGGGAGTTCAGCTCCAATTCACTGTCTCATGAGGCTGTTCTCTAAAGGGCTCGCAGGCACGTACATCTGGGGAATTTAACAGAAGTGTGTCTTTCCAGATCCCATTGTTTCCAGTGACTGTTTAACAGGGAAGGTGGCATCATGTTCCAGTGACGGTTTTCTTATGGAGATGATGCACAGCGGTGAGGATGCTCTTCTCAGAGAGCAGATGAGAAACCACGGATGGTGCCCGAGCAAACATCTCCCTCAGAAATAATGCAGGAAATGAGGATGCCTTGCAACTCCGATTGGGTGAGGGATTCATTGCCCTCCCTGAGGACAAGAGAACATTCTAGTCGAGATGATTTTACCTTTTCGAAAGTTTTCACCTGCAGCGCTGCCCAGGTACGAACACGAGGAGGTGCGGCTTTGTGAACCCGAGGGCGCGCTCTGAGCAGGTGCTGTGAATACACTCGTGGTCTCGGTGGGGAGGTGGGGAGGCCAGGTGGTTAGGGTCTCGGCTCTCAGTGACAGTGCGACTGTGGAAGAGGAAGTTTACCATCTGAAACCCAAGGGCCTCCGTCATGAAGTGGAGGTAAATCAGCAAAGTCGCTCGTTAATTGTGTCAGTGGCCGATTCTACCTCCTGTGACCTCCCTGCCTGTGTCTGAGCTTCAGGAGGACAGGAGCTGCCCACTTTGTTCCCGGTGCAGGCAGAGTGGCCGGGGTCAGCAGTGTGGACCAAAGCAGGTGCAATCACAGTGATCGCCGAGGGCTCTGGGGTCCCCCGTGTGCAAGGGTGTGTGTGGGGTCAGGTCTGCGTCAGGGAGGGCCGGGGACATGTGCACGGTGGCACACCTAGGTCCGGCCCCTGCCCCGGCGTGTGGTCTGAAGGTTTGTGGCCCCCAAGCTCATCGGTTGAGACCTAACCCCCGTGTGATGCTGTGAGGAGACGAGGGCTTTGGGAGGCGATTAAGTCATTGGGTAGAGCCCTCATGAAGGGGATCGGTGCTCTTACAACAGAGACCCGGAGAGCAACCTCACCCCTCCTGCCCTGTGAGGACACAGGGAGAAGATGGTCATCTACCGACCAGGGAGGGGTTCTTATCAGACACCGAACCTTGATCGCCCGATGCCTTGATCTTGCGCTTCCAGCCTCCAGAACCATGAGAAATAAACTTCTGTTGTTTGTAGGTCACCCAGTCTGTGGTATTTTGCCACAGCAGCCTGAGTGGACTCAGATACCTGTAATTTCCATAACCACCCTGAGCCTCCTGGAGCTCGTAAGTTAGCACATGAGCTCTGCTGGCCTCGAGCCAGCACCTGGCAATGCCATTTTTCTGTCCTCTCCCTCCAGTGTCCCTCTGCCCCTGAACTTCAACAGTTAGGAGGCTGTGCGTGTCTTGGAGAGATCCAAGTGACCTTCGGAGGGTCCACGTCCTAACAGTAGCTCAGATCGGGAACACAGTGGGCACTTGATAAAAGTCCCGCATGGGTCTCTAAGTGCTGTTGGTGGCAAGGCCCTAAGGTGCCCCCCAATGCAGGGCTGTCCCCCTGGGCGTGAGCCTTCAGCCCGGTGACCAGGACCAAGCCGAGGTGCAGAGGAGAGGCTGCAGGGAACAGGCAGAGCCCTGTGAGGAACCACAGCAGATGAGGGGTCGGAAGGGCCCCGGGGTTGGCCTCTCTGAAGGTGACGTAGCATCTCAGTCCGAGGGGCCGTGGTGGGGAGCTTATCCCGGGGAAGGAGCAGTGCCCTCCGCCTTGGCTTGTTCGGCTCTCAGTGACCAAGCACCTACCAGCACATCGTAAACGCTGGGGGGCTGTAAACACCGGAAGAGTTCCTGCCCAGGGATTTCACGGAGGCAGGAGAGGGCTCCCCGGGTGTCTAAGCGTCTGTGCCCGGCTCTTCCCAGGAGCCAGCCTTACTGGGGCCTGTGACTCCCATTCTGCCGTGCTGACGTTTACCTATGCACCCGTGCTGAGGGCTATGGGTTCATTCTTTGGATCCTGAAGGTAATCCGAGGTCACAGTCCAGAGGAAAAGAGGCAGAGGGGGCGTCTGTGCTAACTGTGGTCCCTCAGCCGTTCGCAGATCCAGGAAGATGGGTGGACGGCAGGGCCCATTCCATCGGCGAAGGCAGGTTCACGTGGCCATAAGTGACTCAGTGGACAGCAGAGCGGGCTGCCTGTCTCATGTGTCATTTGGGCTTCTTCCCTTTTACTCTCTGAGTGCTTTTCAAAGACAGAGGCAGACAGAGCGACCTGTGAACTGTTCCCACCACAGCGCCGCTGGGGAAGCTTAAGAAATTATAAAAGAGGCTAAGGATGCTGCCCCAAATCCTTCCTGGATTCAGGGTAATTGATGCAAGCGGTGCAGTGGGGGCCAGGATCGCCTCTCGTCACCACGTCCCGCCAGGCTGTCGGCCACCAAGATGCTCCTGCGAGGCTGGAGCTGGTCCCCAGCATATGGAGAGGTCCCTGGAGCCCTGTCACACAGGCCCGGGCAGGTGGGGAAGGCGGCCAGGAGCTGATGCTTTCCAGGAAGCACGGGTGTTGGAGGCCTCGGTGGTGGTGGGGGGGGGGGGGCTGTCCCTGGGACCGCTGGCCTATCTGGGCTGCAGGGAACGAGACCTCTCAGCTCCTATGGAAGCAGCCGGGGGCGTGAGCTCCTCTTGCCAAGAAAGTCCTCCTGGGCCATCCATCCTGGGGAATGGTGAGCGGGAGAGTCTGCTGCCCGCTGCTTCCCCCAGAGATAGTCCTGGGGCCCTGGGGCCCAGGACTTCCGACTTTGGGTTCCCCTGTTCTCGACCCGTATGTGTGGATGTATGGAAACGCAGAGCCAGGCATAACAGCCACTTCCGGGTCATTCCAGGGAGAGCAGGGGACCGGCCCAGCTTTATCTTGGGGCCAGAAGGAGAGCATACTCGCCTCTTAATCCTACAACCTGGCCCAGTTCACACCACGTTTCTCTGGAGGACGTTTGCTGCCTAGGTGTCCTTGCACAGGGGCTGGACACGGGGTGGAAACGCGGCTCTGTGGTCTGCTCACCACCTGCGTCCCAACTTCTCCTGGGAGCCGCGTTCCTGCCTTGGGCAGCTCCGACTTTCCACGTGGATTCAGGAGAAGTAGGTCACCCAAGCCCTCCCCCAGTTCCATGCCCCAGAAACGCAGCCTGGGTCCAGACTTCCCAGGACGGAGCCCCATCTGTCGACACAGCCCCTGGAGACGGCGCCCCAGTGGGAAGCCCACTGCTGGGGCTCCACGTGCTAGAAGAAACCGCACTAAGGAAATCGGAAGCTTTCCCACAGCACATGACTGGAGCTGAGGAAAAAGAGTAATAAATTACTCCACTCTTTAAATATTTCAGTGAGATGGGGAAGACTCGCCTCATGTCAAGAAAATTGAATGAAAAGAATATCAAATTCTGACTCTAGGAAAGGAAAAAAAAGCCACTGTTGAATAAGTGAAATAAAGTTCTACTCTTAATAAATAATATGCCTGGTTCACAACCCAGTTATTTCTCTTTTTTTTTTTTTGGCCACGCCGAACAGCTTGCAGGATCTTAGTTCCCCGACCAGGGATTGAACCCGGACCCTTGGCAGTGAAAGTGCGAAGTCCTAGCCACTGGACCACCAGGGAATTCCCAAAACCCAGTTGCTTCTGAAAGAGTGAAGGAAGGGCAAGGATGGCCCGTGCCAGAGAGCACTCAGCCCTCAGCCTTGTTTGAAACAGCAGCGTTTGTCTGTCGAGGAAACAACCCACTCTATGCAGAGGTAATTAATTTAGTGATCAGGAACAGAGATCACCAGCTCCTAGCAATCAAGGATGCCTGTGCCTTCAGAGCAAATTTTGCGTTCTTATAGAAATGTGTCCAAAAAAGTGGAAAGATATGAGGGCAATTTCCTTTATAGTTATAACGAGAAAATATCCTTAAACTCTTGCAGTCATAACACCCTGAGCGTAACGCTCTTTCCACATGACTGGTTTTTCTTGATTTCCTCTGATAGGGAGAAGAAAAATTGGTTACAAAGGAGTTTGTGTTGATTTGTCTTTTTGAAACTACTGACTGTCATCATTACTGCACTGAACCTAATGTGTCCCTGTGGGGAAGGAAGAAACTCATCAGGAAAAGGGTGGTGAGGGTGGTGACCGAAAAGAGAGCGCCATCCGTTTGGGATGGAGAGCCTGTCGGTCCTCCCATTAGCCTCCCTGTTTCACTGCACTTAGTACCTGGGAAGAAACATTTGTCTGGAGAGGCCTTGCAGATAATTTCTCAGGGCCTGGGGCCAAACTCATGTGTCTGCTGGTTCCTGGTAAAATCCGTTGAGTAAACCATTTTGGGGCTTCATCAAATCCTTGCCTTACCTTCTCAAATCGGGGGTCATTACCAGGTGGGTCCTTGTTTTCAGCTGATGGTGAGCCTTGCACAGTCAACATACATAAAGCAGCCCTGAACAAGCCATAGAGACACGGAGAAAAATGAGGAAGCTTCCATCAGCCTTAACCTGTTCTGTTCACGTGGGTGATAGACATATTTGCCTCCACATCAAAGATGTAGCAACGTCTGCGAAATACTGAAAAGGAAGACGGGGCTGCACTGATCTTTCGTGTACGTGTTGAGTTCCTTGGATATTCATGTGCTTTTTGACAGTGGGTTTTTAATGAAATAAAGTATACAGTGCTTTGCAAGTTGGATTAAAACATTGAGCCATCGTTGGTATCTGCAAGGCGTTATTTGATTAGCTGATAGAACACAGGACAACTTTACAGCTGTCGACATGAATATTCCTGGGGAGATAATTACACGGTACCTGAGGATGTGGCTTGTGCTCAACACAACTATTGTTCTTGGTCAGGAGGAAGAGAGTGACATCGATTTACTGCCCTCCCCCTTCATGATGCCAAACAGCATTAAAAAGGAGCTTAAAAGGCATGTTTAAACATGAATTTTTACAGAGAAAATACCACTTTTTATATTAAAATATATTTGCTTCTGTTTGATCAGTACAGTGGAAGACCTAGTAACTATGCTTAGAACTATTTGGAGAAAAACTGAAATTATTTTCCCGTGGCATATTTTGTTCCATTACATTTTTGGTGCTCGGACCATTTCACCATCCTCTGTTTTCCATGCTTCAGGAAGAAAAAGAAAATGAAAGTATGCCCAGATGTGTGATGCTACCCTTTCTTATTCTCAAGTGATGTTTATTGAAACAGCCTGGGTCCTGGTGGCAGCAAGGTCCGGGCTCCTGCTCGGCTTTTAGCACTGCCTGGTCCTGTGGACATATCACATACCTGCCCACAGTTCACTTCTCTCACTTATCACATTGGCATAATAGGTGTCGCTTTGCAGAATGGTCTTGAGAATTAAGAGTTAATACGCGAGAAACACACGGAAAACGATACTTCAAAGAAGGGCAAGAAATAATACCCATCATTATCCACTCTGGCAGCAAGTCCTCATCGAGGACCCCCGTGTTGGGTATTGATCTAGGTTCGAGGGATGTTGTATCCAAGCAGAGAGCACGGTAGCTGCCCTTGTGGGCCATACATTCCTATAAGGATAAAAAAAAAGAACAAACAAAACAAATTGGGGAAAATAAGATATTTCTGATGGTAACTAGAGCTCTCAGGAAAAGGCAAGAGATGGATGTGATGGCTAGCGATGGGCAGTGGGTACCGATGGGTGGTTGTCAAGGAAACCTCACGAAGAGGGGACGTTTGAGCCGAGCCCTGAGTGATGAGAAGGGAGGATGCAGGGGGCACGTGAGTGAAGAGTATTCCAAACAGAGGAAGGCGCAGAGCCAAAGGAGCAGCGCTGTGGACAGCCCTGACTTGTTTTATGAAAGGAGAGAAGGCTGGTGGTGGCGGGGACGTCAGGTCTGGGGGTGCGCAGGATCGGGGTGTGGCTGCAGAAGCAGGCGGAGGTCACGTGACAGACCCCACAGGCGTGGTGGGGTGTGGAGTTCATTCCAAGTAGGACGGAAAGGCAGGGTGAGGTTCCAACACATGACTCGTGCTCACTTTATTACTGCCATTTCACTATCACTGTTGGGGTCGTGTGGAAAGAGGGGACATGAGGGGACCAGTTGAGTTAGCGGAGAGGAGGGTGGTTTGGTGTGGGGGGTAGGTCCGGTGGTGGGGGCGAGGAGAGAGATTCGGGGTTTATCGCAGGGTAGGTAGAACCCACGTGAGCTGCCGATGGCTTGGATGCGGAGCTGGTGGTGAGGAGGGAATCCGGCGTGACCCCTTGTTTGGGGTCAAAGAACTTTCTGAGATTGGGGAGCATCTGCTGCTGTTGGTACTTGTCATTTCTTTCCTCGTCATCAGGATGTACGTAGCATCAGCAGAGAGATGACGGCCAAACCTTGGATTGAGTTCAAAAGAAAGTAGAGGCATTGAGAACAGGAGCTGATACCAAGGCAAGGACCAGAGGGCATGTCCTCAGACACCCCTAGGATCTGATACCCTAAACTCCCTGGAAAAAAAAAAAAAGCATTTCTGGAGCTGTGCTGTGAAGGGGAGGAGGGATTTGGAATGGGAGCTGCAGGAGAAACAGGGACGGAGAGCAGGTGTTTTGCTCTTTGCCTACAACGGGAGGAGTCATGGCAGGTTGACGTGCTGATTGGGAAGGTCCAGTGAAGAGGAGAAATTTGATGGGGCTGGAGGCAGCAGGGAGAATTGCTTTAGCAAGCTCTTCGAGGGGGAGAGAGGGGCAGGGCCTCACGCAAGAGAGAAGGGGTTGAGCTTTGTACCTGGAGGGAAGGTAAAGTCCAGGGTCACAAGCTCAGGTGGATGGGTGGTTGTGATGGGAGATGGTGAAATTCTGTTCTGATTGGTTCTACTTTCTTGGTGAAATAGGAAGCAGGGTTAGCTGGGGGTGCACGTGACAAAGGAGGTGTTGGATATTTTAAGAGGCAGGAGGGGTTTTGAAGGCGGCATATGGGAGGGGAGAAGGATAATGCACCATGAATGAATACTGAGGCTCTCTGGGCAGCGTCAGGGTGCCCCTGATGCCAGCCAGCTTGAGTTTGCAGATCCAGTTAGCGCAGGTGTGTGTTTTCTCCAGTCACACCGGCAGTCGTCATGAAGTAGGCAGAGAGAACTGTATTTAACCTGGGTTATAATTTAGCCAAATAGTGCAGCAGAGACAGGGAGAGACGGGAGAGAGCTGGGAATATGCACGGAGTAACAGTAAAATTAACCAGGAAGTCTTGTCCCAGTAAGGGGGAGAGTGTGGCTGTGAGGGTGACAGATGGTGAAGCTGTGGCAAAGTCAGCGGGCTGAAGACGCTGTGGCATGCGGGATCCTTGGAACCCGGGCAACGCCGACAGTGGGCTGAAGACACTAGCCAGATATGCTTGAACTAGAAGTTAGGAGGGATTGTAATGATCCGTAATGCCAAGCTCTAGGAGGGGACCCTAAGAGCAAGGGTGAAGTCAGACAGCGCGGAGGACAAGACCTGGAGAAGAGATCCATGCAGACACGGGAAGTTCAGGATCCAGATGGGAATACTGAAAAAGATATGACGTCATTCCACACCGGTGGGATCATCACAGAGCCCAGGGCCCCTTGCAGTGCGGAACTGGGTGCATGCGCACTGATAAAGGAAAACCAGCGTGGCCCTGGGGTTGCTATTTAAATGATGCATTCTTCCCCCATGGATCCCCGCTCTTTACATCCAGCAGTCCTGGATAATTTTCCCTGGTCTTAACACGTGCCTGCCCATCCCTCTGTGAACACAGCCAGCCCAGTGCAGTTCTCTTCCTTTGAATGAAGTTACTGCCATGCCAAGAGGCCCCAGGGAGTTTAGGGCATCAGATCCTAGGGTTGTCTGAGGACAAGCCCTCTGGTCCTTGCCTTGGTATCAGCTCCTGCCCATCTGTAGCTAATGCTCCCTGCTGCTTGCCACCACCAGCCCTCCAATGGCCTTTTGTCTCCCGGGACACAAAGCCGCACATCAGAGCTTACTTGTCTCCTAATCACAGCACATCGCAGTGCACTCTCAAACAGCACTGAGCACATTATCCCTGGGATACATACCACTGTCCATAGTCCACAGCCCTTTCTTTCCTTAACACCCCATTTCAGCGTTGAGGTCGCTGAAGCTCAGAGAGGTCTCTGGTGGCTTAACTTGGACCACGTGGCCGTTTAGTGTCTGACTTTAGACTAAAACTTTACTCTCCCAAGTTTGCACCCTAAATCTTGACCCCCCCTCCTTGACAGGTGGGAAATTGAGCATCCCGTTACTTAACTGATGATAAGAATGAATCGTGATGCCGCAGCGGCATTTTTCTACGACTTTTCCACAATGATTCGGGATTTCTGTGGGCAGCATCGTGACGTTCAGTATTTCCCACTTAGAGTGAAAAAAATACAAGGGTATAATTTTTGCTAATGGATTATTATATTCCCCTTACATATCTTTTTCTAATTATTTTATTCATAAAAAGTCATTGCTCCAACTAAATGACACCCGATTCCTTTCTGTGGAGGCTTGGGCAGTTTGCAGACCCATCTGGGCAGTTGACTTAATTAGCACTACAGTTCTAATGTGGATGGGAGCTGGAAAAGCAAGCACTCATCAAGTTACCTCCGAGTTCCAGCGAGGTTTGCAGAATGAGGGTTTCTAGAAGGAGAGGGAGAGACTCTTTGGAGGCTGGTGTAACAGTGAAGCAAGATGGCCATTCAGTGACTGTACTTGGGTGCACTGAACAGTCACGACAGGAGAACATGAGAGGTGAGGGCTGTGGATGGGCACCCCCTTCAATATCCAGGATTATGGTCTCGAGGAGCTGAGAGCCTGATTTTCCCTAAGGAGGCAGCAGTGCCTTATGGGAAAGGCCCCAGTTTTTGAGTTGGATAAACTTAAGTTCAAAACCTAGCAGATAGGAAGTGGAAGCAGAATCGTAACACTTCGTGTAAGCACAGCATCAGGAAGCACAGGGATCAGCTTCTAGAAGACACGTCCCTGACCTAATGGGGAAAGGTGCTTCAGTAACCACACGCTTTCACTCTTCTCCCGGCCCCATTCCATGCTTCTCTAAGGGATCTGGGAACTCAGCATTAACCCTTGTAGGATGGACGAATGAACGAGTGAATGGGTTAGATACACTGTAGCACATTCATGTCCAGCAAATCATGACCTGAGAACTATAGCAGTACCTAAAATCTGACTTTTATGAATACAGGAACCCACAGAAACTGGGTTTATTTGTTCGTTCGTACTCTCACTATCCCAAGAAATATGTACTGAATGTTAATTATATTAAATCTCCATTCTATGTGCTAAAAACATGGACGAAAATAAGAGACCAAGCCTCTGCTCCCGTGTGGCTCACAGTTTTAGTGGAGACAGACATAAGCGGGTAAAGTAATAAAAACACGATAGGCACTGCGAACCGTTTAAAGGGAAGATAAAGCAGGAACAGGCAGATATACATGAAGTGCTATTTCAGGTAGGGTGCTGTAACGGTCAGGGCCCCAGCAGGTCAGAGAGGGCAGCCTCGAGAGACCTAGTGAAGGAATTACTTACAGAGCTATGTGAAGCATTAAGGAAAGCCAGAAGCAATGGTGGAGGGCCCAGGCGTGGGAACAGCGTCAAGCCATTTACATCTTTAAGCCTGAGGTAGGCGAGAGAAAAGAGCTGTGTTTCCAGAGCCTGCCAAGGGCTGTAGCCACGGAAGACGGTCTGAGTAATGGGAGCTGCGGCCACACGCTCACTGCCAGAGCCAGAGAGAGGTAACAGGCCAGGGTTACAGAGTCCGGTATTCGCTCTCCTCCCTCCTCCCCCACTCAAGTGGATGCTTCCTGTTGCTGAATCCCACCAGAAGCTGGAAGGCAAGGGGGCCTGGGGGACGGAGTCTGTGCCTCCTGGGTTGAGAAGGGTGGAGAAGGGGATACAGAGGGGCAGATTCAGGGCGACGAGCACAGGTGGTCAAGAAGGCTATTCTGATGAGGTCACACTTGGGCAGCAGCTGAGTGAAACAGAGGCTGAGCCACGTGGATGTCTTGTGAAGAAACACCTGGGCGTGGGGAAGCATCGTGCAAAGGCCCCGAGGCAGGAGCGTGCTTGGCGTGCACAGGAAGAGCCAGGAGGTCAGAGGGGCTGAGGCCAGTGTGCACGAGGAGAGCAGGAGAGATGAAGACGGGGGGCCAACGGGACCCGGTCACGCAAGGCGCGTGGCTGTGCTCAGGGCATCTGCTTTAGCCTGAGTGAGATGGGGTAGCGCCGGAAGAGGGACATAATATGGCTTTGAAAATGATCATTTTGACAGGTCTGGGAAGAGCGGTTTGGAGAGAAGCAAGACCCAGCTAGAAATCTATACATTTATTTGATAAACATTTATTGAGTAGAGTTCCCCGTGCTCTACAGCAGGTCCTCACTAGTTATCTGTTTCATACCCAGCGCCGTATATGTGTCAATCCCAATCTCCCAATTCATCCCACCCCCGCTTTCGCCCCCTGGTGTCCACACATTTGTTCTCTACATCTATGTGAGCTGGATGGTAGGGAAATCCAAAAGGGAGGGGATATGTGTATACACGTGGCTGGTTCACTTCGCTCTGCAGCAGGACCTAGCACAACATCGTAAAGCAACTGAACCCCAATAAAAAAATAAATACATATAAAAAAGGATATTCAGTAAAACATTTGAAACCTTTAGAAAGGTACTTATTGAGTACCTACTAATTGGCAGACATCGTTCTAGTACCTGGTGGCATAGCAGCGAACAAAACACCAACATAAAAGCATACAATACCCCTTACTTTGTGAAGGTTTGTGCCGTAGTCCAGGCAAGAAATCAAAGTGGTTTCAGCTAGGTCATCATAAGACAGACAGTATGAAGTGGTTGGATTCTTGATACATTTTGAAAGCAGAGCCATTACAACGTGCTAGTAGATTGGACGGCATGATTGACATAAGGAGAAGAGAGGGGCCGAGCGGGCCTCAGAGCCTTTTGACCTGAGTGAACGGGAGAATGGAGCTCCTGTTTCCGGAGATGGGGATTTTGCAGGAGAGCTATGAGGACAAATTAAATATTTGTTTGGGCATGTTTACTTCAAGTTGTCTGTTGGACACACAGGTGGAAAGGTTGAGGGGCCCTGGGTTCATGGGTGTGGGGTGAGAGAGGGCAGAGCTGTTGTTCCACACGCACGAGCCCTTAGTACAGAGATGATCTGCAGAGCCGTGGCGCCTTACATGTGAGACCACCTGGTGCATGCACGTGGGAAGAGAAGGCAAGAGGCTCCAGGGCGGAGCCCAAGTGCCAGCCGGATGGAGAGTGTCCGGGGCACAGGAATGAGGGGCTGCAATGCAGGAGACAGTCCGAGAGAGATCAGGACCTGGGAGCCGAGAGCAGAAGGGAGAAGGGAGGGCCAAGGGACCAAAGGCTGGATGTGAGGGCGGCAGGCCGATGAGTCATGGGAGGGCTGACAGGTGGCCATGAGTTTGGCAGTGTGGAAAGTCACTCGGGACCTTGACAAGAGCACTTGGGATGGCATTTCATTAACCTCTAAAATGTCCGCATAAAGGAATCCCACCCTTAAGAAAATAATCCTGAGTCCAGGGTCTTTTGGGCAGGGTCCCTGAGCATCCTGTCTGTGGATGGGACCCCTACCCTAGTGCACTTACTGAGGAGGGTGAGCTGCAGCCGGGACCCCACAGAGCTCTCACTGTGCTGGGGCCCGCCAGCTCTCCTGGGCCCCAGCACAGCTCTGCCCGCCTCTGCTTCCCCGAGCTGCACCTTCTGGAGCCACATTCAGAGAGGCCGCCGTGCAGTGTCAGCCCACCGAGGACCGCAGGACCACTTGCTGCCATCCCAAAGAGGGGAAGCACCAAATCACATTTGACGCCGTAGCAATTTGTAGCTCTGACGGCAGATAACTTATGAGTGCCCAGTTGCTCCTCGTGGAAGTTTTGAAAACCCGCAGACAGACAGACCAGAAGCCACAGAGTGTTCAGTGGGCCAAGCACCCCTGTCTAAATCACATTATCTCGTTTTACTAGTTAATCTGCCAACACCTGCCTTCCGATCCGCACCTGGGTACCACCAGGCGGACAGGTGAGAGAGATGCTGCGTGAGAGCCCAGGCCAGCTGTGAGGCCCAGGTCACCCTCCTCAGAGACTTCTCCCACATCTGGCAGGTGATGGGACAGGCCATTTCCTTCTTCCAGTGCGATCTCGCCACGGTCTTAAATTCTGGTGCTAAAACATATGGCAGCTTTTCTCTTCTTCCTAATAAACTTGAAGTCATAAAATTGCCTGGGTGAAAGCAAGACAGCGAGTGTTTCACCACCAGCCATCTAGTGGTCGATGGCAAACTGGAGCCACTGGGGTGTGTGTCAGCATTTGGGAGGGGCAGGGGTGGACAGGGGTCAGAGAGAGGGGGAGAGGAGAGCCAGGGATCCAGACTGGTCCCCGGGACAGCTCCTTCCCCAGAACAGTGTCATCTCCAGGATGTAGGGAGGTGGCCGAGCCATGGCCACCTGGAAAGGGGACTGGATGGGAGCTTGGGGCTGGGCTCCTCAGACGCCGGAAGCCCAGCCTCCCCGGCGGCAGCCTGATGCTGTGTCCTGAACACAGTGGCAGGGGGTCGTCGGCCAAGCACAGGAAAGCTCCCTGTGATGCTCTTTCTAAGACCCTCAGAACTGGCCATCGGGAGTGAAGATGCAGCCTGGTATCTCTTGCTCTGGAACTGAGAGAGAAATGGGGCCTTGTTGGGTATTCTCGTCTGCACAGAATTATGGAAGAACACAAATTCTAGAAGAACACAAATTATTAATTAATTATCGAAGAAAGGTAGTTTCTCTAATAATTTCTGGAAAACTTTTCTAAGTCACCACACATAGTTACGTTTGGGCATAAATGTGTCCTAAAATTTCTTGTTCTTCAGACACCAAACGCTCAAAGGGATTGGACATGAATCCAAAAATACATCAAAACAAGTAGGATTTGGGAGACTTTAGAAAGAGGCTTGCGGAAACTGTGGCCATATTCTGCACCTGAGTGTGGCCAGGTCCTCTCCGCCTTCCGCTAGATGGCCAGGTCAGCGGGGAGTGCCGCAGTGGACAGGCAAACAGACAAGAAAGACAGGTGTCAACATGGCAGAACACTGCCAGAGAACTCTCAGAATGCGAAGGAGAAATACATAACTACGTCTTTTAAACTGTGATGCCTTTTGGGAATAGCAGACCCTCCCATCACTAATAGGGGACCTAGGAGGTACCTGATGCTGTAGAGATTCAGACCTGGAAAACGGAGCGCTCTGAAGGGCCGAGAGGGAGCCCAGGAGGACTTAGCCCAGGGTCTCGGGGAAGCCCTCACGGGCAGCGGTCACCTCTAGCCTCCCCAGCCTTCCCGGCACTCCCCTAATCGAAAAGCTGTCCTTGGAGGCTGTGTTTTCCTGACCCTGGGCAGAGTGGCTGGCGTCTTAGGGCTTTAGGGGACCTCCCCTGCCGCCCCCTGCACTGCCTGCCCCAAGCTGGGCCCCGGCAGGACTGGACTCCACCCTCCGTCTCCACTTTCTCTTTGGTTCTATCTGTCCCCTTGGCAGAGTCGGGGACAGAATCTCCCGCTGCCCCACGCTGTTAACCTGTGACGAGGGCCAGCACGGAGGCCCAGTGCAGCGTGACTCTGGGCCACATCGCCTTTCTGAGCCGAGCCCGTGTCTTGATGTGAAGACAACTGCGCTCCTCCTGTCCCGGGGTCCAGGGGGGCTGCCGGCGCTGGGGCCCTCGGCACCGGTTCCAGCCTCACCTCTCTGTCCCCCACCCCAGATGGAGGCTTTACTTCCTCTATCTTCCTGGCTTCCATCCACTGCTCTCTTCCTGATACCTCGTGGCCACTCATCCTTTCCTCACTCTTCCTGTAGGAAGGTCCCCAAAGCCAGGGCCCCTCACGAGGGGGACTGAGACTGACCAGGAGGTGAAAAATCCAGAACTTCGTGGGTCCGTGAACCACCTGGCTCGGCTGCCCCACCTCCCGCCTCCTGAAGTTTGGGGCGAGAAAATGAGAATCCCTCACAGCAGCCGTCATCCCTCCTGAGACCCACCATGAAACCTCCCCAGATCAACTTTTTAGTGCTCAGTGGGGATACAAAGTTGTTTGCATTCTTTCCCATAATCCAATCTTTTTCTATGTTTTTCCCCCCTGATATCTAGTCTAAAAAGTACAATCAAAGGCCAAACATTGGCAAATCATAAAGAGATGAAGCCCCTTGCTGGGCCAGGTGAAGGAGGGCTGCTGGGGACCCATAATCCCAGATCCATATGCGACTTGACAGAATAATAAACCGGCGTTTACTGTTGCCGTGACAACCCTCTGGAATGATGGAACTCTTCTCGGTTAAAAATGAAATCGCAGTCACTGTGCCCAGATCCCAGGGTGATGGGCTCCGACTCGATGCCTTCATTATTTTTCCTTAAGAAGTTGTCAGCAAATATTTGGGAACTTAAACCAACAATCACCCATATGCTTAAAAGGCGCCCATCGGAGGAGCCAGCAACTGCATGAGGCGGCACTGCAGACGTCTGGCATTTGTGGGGAATATGCTGGAACCGTCCCGAGAACAGGGTCACCCCGCAAATCCCACTGTAAACACGTCCAACAAAGGTGGCGAGGGTCTGCATCCTTCCGCATCCTCTCTCCCACCCTCCGCCCAGACGGAGCCAAGCTGGGTGCCTATCTGTTGGGAGACCAGGCTGGCAGCCTCCACGCCAGCTCTGAGGTGCATCCGATTTCATTGTAGATGAGGTGCCACCAAATTCCTGGGCAAAGTCTGCTTCTGCTGATGTCCTCTTATCTTTCTGAACCTCCATGTTAGCCGTCCTGACCCCCAGTCACTAGCTGTGCAAGGCTCCAAGCACTGCTTCCCTAAAACCTTATCACACCCAAGATTGTCCAAACGCCCCCGTCCTTCCTGTTAGAGTCCATCCCAGGACTTCACAGCCGCCCGCGGCACCTGGGATAACCTGGGGAACCAGCTGGAGAGGTACTTACCTGTGAGAGAGAAGCAGGTGAGCGCACCCCGCGGCAGTTTGTGGTGCCTGGTGGGGGTAGGACATGAAAGCTGTCATGAGTCTTCCTGGCCCCTGTGCCTGGCCCCGTGGCCAGCCTCCTTCGGGGCCCTTCTGGAAGATGGCCATGAGGTCCACCCACGTGTACACATCAAAGACAGTTTGTCATATGAAACGATGGCTAATCATTTCATTACATCATCGCTGCCTGCGGAAGCTGGGTGATCACTCCTGGGGTGCCTCCACGTCAGGGCCAACAAACTACAGCCCGTGGGCCAAACTCATGCCTGTGTTTGTAAACAAAGTTTTTTGGGGTCACAGAGCACTCACCATTTACACTCACACACAGCCTGTGGCGGCTTGCACACGGCAAGGGCAGAGTTGGGAGGTTGCAACGCCACCTGCACGGCCCTCAAAGCCTAAAATCATTGCTCTGACACTTTATAGAACAATTTTGCTGACACCTGGGCAACGCTTCTCAAATTTTCTCGTGAAGCACCGGTGAATCTCCTTCACATTTTAGGTCTGGAGTGGGGCCTGGGATTCTGCATTGTAACAGGCCATGCTTGTTAGTAACAAGTCCCTAAAGCAGTGGTTCTAGGTCCCGGCTTCCTGTCTGAATCACTTGGTCAGGCTTCAACAAACCCCATGTCCAGATGCAGCTCAAACCAGCGAGGTGGGAAGGGATGGGGTGACACGCGAGCATGGGTACCTGTTGGCTCCAGGGACGCAGCAGGAGAGGGAGGGGCCTCGGCCAGCCCCTCTTGTCGCTGCCCGAGAGTTTCTAGAATTTCTAGAATCTGCGCTCCCCCTTGTCACAGTGTTGCCCTCCCTGTGGAGGACAGTGCCTGGACATTCCAGGGAGCGCTTTGGGAGGCTTCCTGACGAACGAGGGCACATGTCTGACGTCACCTGGCCGCGTTGCTCGCGGTGTGTGTGTGAACACAGCTCTGGGAGGGGCCGGGGGGGGCCGCAGGCAGCAGCTCCCTGTGAGTCTCTCCCCCCCGGCCCCTGGGTCCACTGCTGCAATGTCCACGTCTCGTGGGGCAGCTCGGAAAGTGGACCCTGCCGCCCTGAACACGGGCAGGTGTGGGTGAGTAATGTTATTCCAGATGTGGTCCAGACGGGATGGCGCAGCTGGAGAAGTGCCAGCATCAGCTAACCAGGGAAGCCACATGCGTTGGCCTGGCTGCAGGCGGCTTGAAGTCGGTTATAAATACACTCAGGAGGGAGAAGTCTTGCCTTGTTTTTTCCCATTTTCTTAAAACTAATTCTCATCAGCCACACTGGTGATGTAGGTTTGAGGACAATTTCTGCGTGGGGTTTCTCCCCATCACTGTAACGCAGGGCCTTGGGCCTGTCTCCCCGGAGTGGAGTGGGTGTGACCTCCCCAGGCACAGGCAGTAGAGGGGGCATTGCCCGTAGAGGATTTAAAAGCAAAGCCAGTGATAAAATACTCCCAGACCTTGGCCCCATCTTGGAACCCACGGGGCGTCTGTCGGATCAGGGGACCGTAGTGGACCAGACACGATTGCTAAGATGGCCAAGATGATGACCATGTTGAATGATCAAATCCCCCTGCCCTCTTGGGTTCCAGGGAGAACTGCCAAGATCCTCCCTCCCCTTATGACTTGGGTGAGACGCAGATGCCCTCTGGTTACAGCAAGCCCAGCCCCCACCTGAGATTCCCATTCTTCACCTCACTTATGATTAGCTGAACCGTTTGTCCCCGCTGACAAACCTGGATGAAATGCCTACTCGACCAAATGTTACTCAGCTGTGCGAACCCACTTGGAACCCCAGAAATGATAAGAAAATTATTTTAAGCTGGAAACATTTGAGAATAATAGATGTAGAAAGAAGCCTCCTCGGAGCTTCCCTATTTTGCTTAAAGACAGTGACTTCCGGCAAATGAGGCTGCCATCAATTCCCCCCTTAGGGTGGGTCTGCTTCCAGGGGAGAGATCGAGAGTAGACCTGCCACAGTTCCCCTCTCTGGGGAGAGTCGTGGCCTTGAAGAAGGACCACTTGAACCTGCATAAACAAACATTATCACAAACTTTCTTACTTCTCATTTATTCTCCTAAAAACCCATTTGTCTTTCCTAAAGAAATCGTTTTATTCTTCCCCCCAAAGCTTTTTCTCTCCCATCCCTTTAACCTACTAACTTAGGTATATGAGCACCAAGTTCTACCCACCCTATTGGATTACTCACTGAGTATTCCCACATTGCATGTGTAATTTTTTCTCCTGTTAATCTACCTTTTGTTGGTTTAATTCACATGCCTGAGGTACAGAACCTAAGAAGGTAGAGGAGGAAAACTTTTTTTCTCCCCAGCACAGGCTTCTCTCTTTCCTTGAGGCCCTGAACTTTGACCAGCACTTGGATATGGGAACATGGAATGCTTGCTCCCCGGAACATTCCCTGATTAAATGTTCCATCACACCACCCCCTTACACCCAGTTCTTTCTAGCCTTGATTACACCTCCCTATAGAAGAAAATCTCTTTCTTTCTGACCTTGGAGACTCCTGCAGATATCAAGGTCTGAGATTCTCCCTATGGCAGTAGCCCACCCCACCCCATTGTAATAATCCTCTTGAAGAAAGCCTCTCCCTCTCTCGGGTTTATTTCTCATTGCCAGTGATTAGAGGCACAGTGGTGCCACAGCCTGGCCTGGCAGCCACACCAGTGACCCCCGTAGAGCTGGCTGTGTGGCCATCTCATGTATTCAAGATTGCTTAGGTGTTACTGTGCTCTCTGAAAGCAACTCAACGGCAGTAGCTTAATTGAATTGTGCTTAAAGAACGGGAAAGCCTTGAAACAGGCAAGCCTGAATCTCGTAAAACAAGGTGAGCATAATGTTCGGTTGCGTCCTGTCATATCATCTTGCAGAAGTCAGGCCCGTTTTGACTCAAATCTACAAAACTTCCGCAGTAATGCTTCATTACTGTCACAGCCTCAATCACCGCAGCCCAGGGAGGCAGGAAGGCTCAGGGAGGCCCATCGAGCGTCTAGACAAACGTGGCGTCCCTGAACTTCACGCACTTGGTGAGTGGGAAAGGCCACTCTGAACCACTTTAATTTCCACTAATATACATGCCCTGTCATCTTGTTTTCGGTTTCTCCAGGGAAGAGCAGCTTTGATTTCTGTTTCTTCTCATTCTCTTGTACTTCTTACTTTATATTAGAAAACTCTCTTAGGGTATGAACAGAAGACTATTTGAACAGGAAAAGAGCGGGGTTTTGTGAATACGTTTTCCCAATTTACATTTTCAGGTTGAAGAAGCCTTGAGATCTCAGCCTCCCATGGAATTAAGAAAGAGCCGGAAGTCAGTGGCCATGGAGAGTGACCCCCTTTTCCAGCCTCTGGGCTGCAGCCCGAGCCCTGGCAGCCTCCCCAGTGGGGCCTGGACCACACCCGCCCCTCAGGCCTACCCACCTTCCCACACACCACAGGGCTCTGCGGGGACCTTTTGCATTTTCCGTGGGGTTGCTGGAAACAGGAGCCACGAGCAGGCCAAGCTGGCAGTCTGTAGACCTCACAGGCAGTCATTTCCTCACCCGGACACCCCGAGGGCACTGCCGGCCCCATCACTTGCCTAGAGCAAGATGGTGGAGGTGTTGACGGGGTCCCCAGGAGGGTCTGCAGCCGTGGCTCCATGAGTCAGCCTCAGCCCCACCGGTTCTCAGCTGCCTCCTGTGCTCTCTGCTGACCTTGAAGTGTCACTTTGACAATGCGACTTTGAAGAAAGAGCCAGTCAACCCACGTGATATAATCTGACCTGTGCAAGATTGTTCTTGTGGCCTTGATTTGCTTGTGGGAGAAAGATTTCCTCCTCAGTGAAACATTAAGTAGCAGATAAACAACATCCGATGTATTTGAAGTTTAAAATGTTTTAACAGTTGGGACTTGTCACCTTCATATTTGAAAAGCAGTGTTTGTATACATGTTACACACACACCAACAGAAAATGCTTCAACCTAAGAGACATTCAGGTCTTCGTTCACCTGCTCTGATCCTAGACTGTGAGTCTCTGCAGCCGTTCTGTTTGCTGAGGAAGCCATTACCCAGGGGCTGAGGGGGCGTCCTCACTGGCGGCTCCAGGTCAAGTCCCTTCCAGCCAAGCGTTCTCCGAACAGCCCCACGTAGGCCCTCGATCTACAGTTAGCGGAAATCTTAACATCCATCCAGTTTGACTATGAAAAGGCTGCATTCTGCCCGCAGGGTGCAGGGTTTTAATTGTTTATAAAACACACTGTCCTATCTCCAAACCAGGACGATGTCGGGGAAGCCCTCCCCCCGATTCCAGACGTCAGAGACGAGGAAGCCGGGGCGACCCCCATCCTACGCAGCCCGGCCCCCCTTCTCCTCTGGCAGCAGCTCCTGCGGCTGCACTGAGGGCCGGGAGGGAGGAAGGGCCAGGCCGGGGGACAGGGCTGGCCAGAAGCAGTTCTGAGTCAGTCTCAGAGCCCACGGAGGGACTCGCCACTGCTCAGGCCCGTGTCTCAGCAGCAGAAACTTCGAGAAGCCCCCCGAAGGAGAGCCAGCTGTTGTGCCGACAGTAAATCAAGGAGGAGAAGGTCAGTGTCAGAGGAGGCCAGACAGGGAGCTGAGCTTTTAACTGGCCAAGCGCTAACGGGACCCGTCCCCAGGCAGCGTCCGTGGAGACCCCGTGGGACATGGGGCAGCGGGCTGTTGGATGATGACGCACAGAGTAAAATGGATACACACGAATCTGTGCTCATTTACATCCTACTGACAGCGATAAATGAGTAAATAAATGCAGCGGACGAACTTGCCATACAGAAGAATTTCAGATAATGTATGGACATGCTCCCTCTTCCCCCAGGAGGGGGGAGGTGAATTCTCTGCCCCTGGAGCATCGGCTGCACTTAGTGACTTAGTTCCCAAAGAACAGAAAGTAAACAGGGAAAATGGTACCTTCCTGGTGGAGACCCCCTCAGACCCCAGCTTACCCTCGAGATCGGGGCTCATGTCACCTGGATAAGCCAGGTGTGTGAGTCACACACCCCCTGCTATACTGTGCCCAGAGGTCTCCTCACCTCCAGGACCCTCCCCCCAAACCAGCGACCTCAGCGTCGTCATCAGATAGAACATCGGACAAGCCCGAGGTGAGGGGCAAACGTCGGGAGAGTCTCTGCAAAACTGTTGGAGCTAAAAGACAGGGAATGACTGAGAGCTGGTCCCAGACTGGAGGAGGCTGAGGTCACGTGACAACTGAGCACAGTGAGGGTCCTGGGTGGGGTCCTGGGACAGGAAAAGGGCAACTGGTGAGTCCAAACAGAGCCTTTAGTTCTGTTACCTGTGCTGTACCCACGTGAATTTCTTAGTTAAAAAGTGAACCTCTAAACGTGAGACGTTAACATAAAGGGAAACTGAGTGGGGAGTAGACAGGAGCTCTCTGAACTATCGTGGAAAATCAAAAATTATTCCATGAGAAAAACTTATTTTACAACATGTGATTAAATGAGTGAATGGACCCGCCGATGAATTTCATGAGAGTGTGCACATTAAGAGGCCCTGGGATCTAAGGAAATGGTGTAAATGAACTTATCTGCAGAACAGAAATGGACTCACGGACATAGAAAACAAGCATGTTACCAAAGGGGAAGTTGGGGACGGATACATTAGGAGTTTGGGATTAGCAGATACACATACTGTATATAAAATAAACAACAAAGACCTATTTTGTAGCACAGGGAACTATATTCAATATCTTGTAATTACCTATGATGGAAAAGAATAAGAAAAAGAATACATACATATGTAAAACTGAACTGCTTTGCTGTACACCTGAAATTAACAAAACATTATAAATCAACTACACTTCAATTAAAAAAATTTTTTTAAGAAGGCTCGACCACAGGAGAGGAGGTAGATAGTCCGGAGTTCTTGCGTAAGTGTGCAGTTTGCTAAGTGTAACGTGTTAATACTCGCTAATCAATACCTACAGTTACCATTTCCAATATCTGTTGATTTTCAAGAAGTTCTTTCTCTGAGTATAATAGCAATCATGACCTTGCTGATCGAACTTAGAGAAACATCTATGTGCTGGTTGACACATGACAGATCAGCCTGCATCATTAACTAGCGTTCAGCTTGACAGGGACACACAGACTGGCCTTAAAGGGCTTCTTCTAACCTGGTCATCGATGACAACAGGCTGCCCACTGCACGCATAGCTTGTCTAGGAAGCCGTTTTCTCTGTTCTCAGTGGATACGGGGACTCATGTTTCTGGACAGACTGAGTGTCTACGATTCTGCTCACCGAGTGTGGCAGAAATCCTTGGACATCACATACAGAACACACAGAAGAAGACACTGAAGAGGGGGAGAAGAAGACAGACCAGTTAGAGACCCTCAAGACCCAAGGAATGACATGAAGATGAGTTCCCTGGGTTTTCTTTTGGCCTCAGGTACCCCAGACTGGACATGGGAGAAACCAGAAACCCCCAAATGCCAATAAGTACAGACCAAAAGGAGACCCAACCAGAGCTTGCTTTTGAGACCAGGGAAGGGGCGGCCTTGTAAGACAAATCTACGAGGCCAAGTGCTGGTGAGGTCGTGGAGACACTGGGCCTTTCATGTCCTGGCAGTTTCTTTGGCACCGTGTTGAAAAGCTAAACACGTGCTTACGTGCGGCCCAGCCACACTCTGAAACATTTCTCTCAGGAAAATAAAGAAACATGGCCACACAAAATCCTGTGCCCAACAGTTTGTAGCAGTTTGATTTGCGGTAAGCGGAAAACTGGGGACAGTCGAGTGCCCCTCAATAGGAAAGTGACTAAACCGTGAACCGCTTGACACAGTCATGAATGAGCTACGGGTGGACACATCGACTTGGTGGGTCTCAAGGGCACATCCCAAGTAGGCGACCCCAAAAGGTCACATGCTGTGTGATTCCATGTATGTTACATTCTCCAAGTGACAAAAGTACGAGGAGGAGAAAGGATTAGTGGTGCGGAGGGATGTGGGCACGATAGGCGGGGGGCGTGAGGGGATCCGTGTGTTGGTGGGACATTTATGACCTTGATGGCGGTGGAGGTTACGTGAGTCCACACGTGATGCAATGACTTAGAACCTCACCCTTGGTGCCCACGCCCAATTCCTGGGTTTGATATTGTGCTGCAATTACGGAATATGGAACCACTGGGGAAACTGAGCGAACAGTTCATGGGACCTCTTAATACTGCCTCTGCAACTTCCTGCTTCAAAATATGAAAGATTTGTTAAAGAAAATGGGGAGATATTACATCTTTTTAAAGTTTTTGATAGTTATTTTATTTATTTATTTTTGGTTGCGTTGGGTCTTCGTTGCTACACGCGGGCTTTCTCTGTTTGCAGCGAGCAGGGGCTACTCTTCGTTGCAGTGTGCAGGCTTCTCACTGCAGTGGCTTCTCTTGTTGTGGAGCACGGGCTCTAGGTGCGCGGACTTCAGTTGTCGTGTTGCGTGGGCTCAGTAGTTGTGGCTCGTGGACTCTAGAGCACAGGCTCAGCAGTTGTGGTGCACGGGCTTCGTGGCATGTGGGATCTTCCCGGACCAGGGCTCGAACCCGTGTCACCTGCATTGGCAGGTGGATTCTTAACCATTGCGCCACCAGGGAAGTCCCAAGATTACATGTTAGTATCAAACCACATTCACCTCAAACACGGGAAGCATGTGCACCCGGATTCTTGGGTTGTACACTCTTGCTGCCTTTCAAGGCCATTCGAAGTCCACCCTCAGTTCGAGGTCTCAGCCACAGCTCCTGAGGCCGGTCACCGTGCATGCAACTGTCGTGCAGGTAAGTGTTACTTAGCACGTGGGAACAGCTGACATCTGTGCTGCATAGAGGCAGCGACCAGGGAGACTGTGGCCTTGACTTTCTACAGAAAAACCATCGGGCAAGGAAAAAAAGCAGCCCTTAGATTACAACTAAGGTAATCCCTTAGTTGTCTTAAATTCTCGACAAACAGACATTACTCCGCCTAGAAATGCAGCCTCTTGGAAAGATTTATAGGCATAAAAGGTATGTTTATATAAAACAGCTGTCATTTAGAAAGAAGCTAGCAATCTTAGCAGACTTGTGCGTTCTTTCAAGCTTGGAAAATTCGTAATTAACATCTGGGCTGAGACCACTCACCAGCACTTGTGTATTTGGGATTCAGAAAACGAGCCCTGGACGCTGACTGCGGGCTCCTTAGCAGGGATGGCAAGGATGAGGTGAGCAGAAGCTGGACTGGCTCTTGCTGTGTGAGTCCCCTGGGGCGGCTTAACGAAGCACCAGTCCACAGGCTTGTGGCTTCCAAGCACACACGTGCGTTACCTTACCGTTCTGGGGTCAGGAGTCCACAGTGGACGCTCTGGGCTGAAATCAGCATCAGTAGGATTCTTCTGGAGGCTCTAGAAGGGACCCCAGCTCCTTGCTGTTTCAGCTCGGAGGAGCTGCCTGCAGCCCGCGCTCGAGGCCGCTCCCTCCCTCTTCAGAGCCGGCAGCGGTGGGTCGAGTCCTCTCGTGCTGCCATGTCTCTGGTTCTCCCTCTTCTGCCTCCTCTTCCCCGTAAGGACCCATGTGATTATGCTGGCCCCAGCCAGAGAGTCCCGGACAATCTTCCCATCTTGAGGCCAGCTGATTTGCAACCTGTCTCCAGAGCCTCCTTCCTTTCCCTTTGCCAGGTAAAGGCAATACATTCACAGGTTCTGGGAAGCTTTGGGGGCGTCGTTCTGCTGACCATGCTGGCCTTGCCAGTTAAGGCTGCCCTGGACCTCTGGTGCCACTGGCTCAGGGCCTGCCACCCGAAGTATCTGCTCCCTCAGGGCGTGGCCGCTGTGGGTGGGTGGGTTTGGGTTTCTTTTTATTTCTCGAAAGCGCACAGAGTTCTCACCGTGTGCCCGGCATGGCCTCATGTACCTGCATCTTCACAGCCCGGGAAAGGTGAAAGCATCATCCCCATTTTACAGATGAGGACGGTGAGGCTCAGAGAGGGTACCTGGCTTGTTCACGTGGCTGCGCTGGGACTCACACCAGGTGGTCTGGGCCCACGCCCACGGCTTCTTCTCCTCGCCTGTGAACTCACTGGAAATGCGGCGGGGGGAGACATGAAGTGTGTGTCTACACTGCGATGAGCAGACCTTGATGGTGTGTCAGCCCCAGATCCCTTACAACAGCAGAAAGCTGATGGAAGAGTCGGTCCGGCCTGGCCCGGCCAAGAGGAGCCTGTGGGGCTGGGTGGGTGGGCCGAGCCGGGAAGGGCAGCTCGCTTGCCTCGCTGCCCATCCCCGAGACCCGGGCCCCCGTTCCGTGTCCCGGGGCGTGGGGATGGGGAAGTGTGTCACCGCCTGCCTTCCCCATCCCTTCTGCAGAAAGCCATGCATAGGGGGTCCGCCCGTGGCTGCACAGCTTAGCTCTCTGCAGGCCCCTCTGGTTCCTCCTGCCCACCTGGAGAGGCCTGTAGTCCGAGGCAGCACTGGGGCTGGGAGAACGAGGTGTATTGGATTTGGGGGGAACAGGGGCTGGACTCTGAGATGTGGTGACGGAGGGACATGGAGCTGACGTCCACCTCGGGGTGCGTGCAGCCCCGAGACAGGCGTTCCAGGACCTGGAGGTGGTTTCAGATGACTTTTCCCTTTGCCGTCCCTGCAGCTCATCCAGGGCATTGCTTAGGGGCTGGGATTCCATACACACAGCGGTGGAAATCCTGGCTCTGGGTGCGGAGAACAAAGCACATCTCGTGTTTTCATCTGGGTTTGCAAGGGGTGTAAATGGAGGGGCCGCTTTGCTGCGCTGAGGATAAGGCATGGCGTGGTGGGGACATGCCTGGAGGGGCCGGAAAGGGCGCCTAGGAAGGGTGTTCGGGGGCCTGGGGGACAGAGTTGAGATGGGGGCCCAAGGGGCAGGTGGGGTCCTGCAGGAGAAAGGGGCCGGGCCCTGGGCTGGGAGGGGAAAGGCCCTGCTCTGGGTGGTGAGCGAGGGGCCCCCACTGTTGAGCCTCTGCGCCCCGGGGCTGTCCCCCGGGGAGTGATCTCTGCTCTCTCAGATGCACCAGTGCCCGCCGCTGTGTTGGGTGGGTCTTCCACGTGCGTGGGCGGGTGTGGAAGGGGCGGTGCTCTAGCCAAGGCCAGCGGGTTTCATGCTGAGGGGCCCCTGGGTGGGTGAGAGCACAGGGTCCCCAGGCGGAAGCAGGGGTCTTTCCTACTCTCCCACCAGCTGGGTCTTCTCTGGCCCCGCCCTCGTGGAGCTGGTTCCCGCCAAGGCTGCAGGGCTGCCTGTGCAGGATGCTCCGGAGAAACAGTAGCAACATAAATGCTGCAGGGCTGCCCCGCGGGATCCACCCAGGTCAACAGCTGAGAACGTGCAGCTTCCCTGGAAGGACCTGGGGCTGGAAGGAGAAGTCACCCCGTCCTGCAGGCGAGGGGGGCTTTCGAGGCCGCTGCGTCCTGCTGAATGCAGCCGGATGCGCTCATGGCTGGCGGAGGAATCGTCCCAGCCAGGGCGGCAGGAGCCCACATCGTCTCCTTGATGCCCATGGGGAAGGACCTTCTCACTGATTCTGGGGATGCTGCCAGAGAAGCTCACAGCACCCCACAGTGAGGACTCTGACGGAGGCGGGCAGTCGGCCTCGGGAGGACTCACGGGGAGAGAAGTGCCGCATCCTCACGGACGACGCCGAGACCCAGCGGGCGATTCACAGCCGCATCGCCGCTGATGTAGGGCCCGCTCTGTCTCCTGTGCCATGAACACCCTCTTTGCGGGGACTCAGCCCTGACCTCGGCCTCATCTGTCAGGGTCTGGAAGCTTCTTCCCTCTGCTCGTGACAACTGCACAGACAGATGAGGACTCAGGGCTGAGCCTGGCTCCAGCCTCCTTCGCTCTGGAGCTCCCGTCCAGCCTGCGTGGGGTCATGGGCACGGCCTTATGGGCGTCCTCGTAGGATTCGCCCTCCAAAGTGGTTCAGGCTGTGGACTGCACCCGACACACGCATTCCTGGGGCTGCGAACACGCATGACCGGTCCAGTCTGTGGGGCACAGGGACCAATGGGCGTGTGGTCCCAGAGCGTCACCCCTGAGGGGGTCCCCCGGCACCCCACCCTGCCTCTACACTTGCCCCACAGGGCTCAGGAACCCAGAACTGGGTAGCCCTTGTTCAAGGTCACGTGCGTGCTGGGTCTGGGCTCCGGCCTCCCTGGAGATCTGGTTCAAAATGTGTGTGGGAGTCTCCCCGAGAAGGGAGCTGGGACAGCTCTGCCGGGAGCCGGCGGGGGGACCACGGACACCGCAGAGCCATTCGGCCCTCTGTGCGTGTTCCCAGGAAGCTTGGACGCAGGCCAGTCCCCAACGGGCTGGGAGGGGGGCCCGGCTGGGCTGCAGGGGCCCCGGGTGTTGGGGCACAGCCTGTGGGAGTTTGCAGGCCGTAGGGAGGAGCTGGGGTGTCAGTGCCAGGGGCGCTGGTCGGGGGATACCAGCCCAGCCGTAGGGGGGGTCTGTTTACATGTTCCCGACTGAGGTGGGGACGGCGCTGGGGCAGAGAACTCGGGGCTGCCGTGGCCTTCCAGGCTGGAGACAGGCAGGGGCACGGGACAGCCTGAAATGAGCCGGGAGCTCAGAGGGGGCGCCCAGAGGGCTGCGTGAGCAGCTGCAGGCCAGTTTGAGGGAAGAGGCTCGGACCCCAAACCTGGGGGACTGCTGGGGACCTTCCTTCCCTCCCACTGGTCCCCAGGGCGCCCCCTTGGCAGGACAACCTGGGGAATGGGGGTGTGAGCCCCCTGCCCCTGGTCACTGGAGGGGGGACCAGGCCTGTGGAGCTGCCCTGGCTGGAGGGCCCTCTGCTCCCCGCTCACCCCCGGGTGGGAAGCTGCCTGCACAGCCCCTGGAGGGAAACCCAGCCATTTCTGGTAAACCCTTGGAAAGGCTTTCTGCTGCTTTTGAAAATGGGAACTTAGCCAAAAGGAAAATGAAATGGAATGGCTTAAAGCTGAAGCACACCACTTGCTGCCTGTGGAAACTCCCCCGGAAGAGTGGAACACCTGCCATGCCATCCTCCCCCTAAGCAGAAGCTTCCCATCTCGGGGGGGGTTGGAGGTCACAGGGTTGGGTCAGGGAGGAAGCACGTGGGGCACTGATTCCCTTTGTTCCCAGGTCGTGACTCTCCAGCTGTTGGCAACCCGCCCCCCTCAGTTCGTCCTCGGCAGGTGTGCTGCGTGCACGGGGGGTGACATGTCCCCTTTGAGCCGTCCCAGCATCATCCCAGTTCATCCACTCTCTACAGGGATGCTCCCACCTGTAAGAGGGATGGACCCCGGGAGCCCGTGGGAAGGACATCTGGGTGTCTGTCCCCTGCTCTGAGGTGGGCTGGCAACCGAGGGGGCTGTCAGAGTGGGGAGGGGCCTGTGGGCGTGAGAACCTAGGCTTCTTCCTGGAAACTGAGGCACGCTGCTCTGGAGGCTGAATGCCAGGCTTGTGGTGAGTTTATTGTTTATAAAGGTCGTTTGACAAGATTGACCTAAAATGTCAAAGTGAAAAGTTTAAAAATCCAGATGTTTTGAATAACTTTTTTCTTAATAGTTGCTATTCAGTAATACAAATCACAATTTGTATTTTGTGTTTTGGATATCTTACTGTTTTGAGAAAATTGTTAAAATATGTACAATCGTTTTACTCTTTTGAAAATTAATATTTAATTTTTGATAAAATTCATTTTCTTACATTCTGAATGTCATCGAATTTTATTTTTAGTTCTATAATATTCCTGTCAAAAGTACACAGTTCTAAAAACTCTTGAAGTAATGTAATAATTAGAAAGTTTGCAGGAATGAAAGCAAGCAACACTGTTTTATGGATTTTGTTTATGGGATTCGTATGTCCCTATTTTATTATTCACTCGACCTCACCAGGCAACCAACAGAGCTGTCAGCCACACGTAACGGGAACCAATTCAGTCACCTTTGCTATTTCGCCACCTTTCGGTAATATACAAACCACAGATTTACACGTATTTTTCAGTGCTGTCATATGAGGTACACTTGTCAAGGTAGGAAGATGGATATATTACAGTATAATTTGATAGGTTGATTTTTAACTTGCAAATAAATACTTAGAATATGCTTTGTGGCCTCTGTCTGTCCTGGCAGAACTGCTCCGTGGCCGTCCTTGGGCTAATTATTGTCCTGACCCTTTACCTCCCCCCAAAATCAGGGAGGCCTGCAGGCTGGTGACCGTGAACTTGGGTCCTCACCACACGAGGTCTGTCAAAGCGTCCGGCACAGAGCAAGGCCCTCATACACGTGTGGGACTAGGCGGTGGCCTTTGGGATCCTCCTCTACTTTACTCACTCCTCCCCAAGAAGCACTGGCCACAGTTACAGCAGGCGGACATGCCAGCGCGCACGTGCACTGTGTGTGTGCAGATGGTCCCACGCGTCCCAGGAATTCACCCGGCTTCGGAGCTGACAGTGTTAAGTCTAATTAAGGGCCTGCACCCTGAGCACCAGGCAGGTATTCTCCTCCCCAGGCGACTGACTCTGGGGACGCAGCACGGAAACGGCCACGTTTGCATCACGAAGCCGGGCTGGGTAGTGACAGACGCCCGGCCGCCGGGAGGAGAAGCTGAGACTGAGCAAAGGGGGTTCCCAGGCTTCAAAACAGGACCTCAGAACGGCAAGCCGGCCTTCAGAGAGTCATTGTCATTGGTCAAAAATAGAAAAGCCATCTGAAATTATCCCAGCCCCCAGCAGAGGAGCGGGGCCAGACTGCCAAGAGGGGCGGCAGCGACCTTGTTGACTGGGTAACAGGCACCGTTAGAAGCACTTTATCGTCACTCCTGCCTCCCCGGTCTTCCCTCCTGCCTCACTCCCCCCTCCTTTCCACACGTGGCTAGTGGAGGCCTGGAGCCTTCCACAGGGAACCACGGCACAGAGGGGGCAGGAGTGCCCTCAGCAAAGCACTGGCACCGAAGCCCACGGGTCTGTGGGAGGTTCTGCGGACCCTGGTCCCCTGGATGCACCTGCAGTCTCCGGGGCTGGGGGCCAGGGTCTATCCTGGTTGGAGGGTCTCTGAGTAGAAGGAATGCTCGGAGCGGCCCTGTGGGCACCTCCCGGGCCTGGCAGAGAGTCTGGCCGTGGCCTCCACGTTCAGCCCCGGGAGTGGATGTGGACAGTCAGGCCAGTGATGTGCTGGGTGCTGCTGGACCACACGAGCCTGATAAGGAAGCCTCTGCCAGTTACAGAAGGATGGCTCGGGCTGAGAACCTAGGGGCTCGCAGGGGACTTAATGGCGCCTTCCTTTGCCCTTTCGGTCCCCCTCCTTCTCTCCACCTCTGTGCCCAGGGGCCTGGCTGCTGGGACCTCACTGTCCTTCTCCCAGTGGGACAGCGGCAGCACGAGGAGGTGGGTGCCATCTGTGCTGACTGCAGAGTCCCAGTGTGGGGGAAGGCAGGCCGGGCCGAGAGGCGCAGCCCCTCCACACCTACATGGAGGCACCATTCGGCACCCCGGCCTCCGCTCCCTTCGCCAGTGGGCCCCGGGGGGCCGGCATCTGGCTCCGCCTTCCCAGTACTTCTGTTTGTGTTTGCGCCATTTCTTGGGTAACTGAGCTAACCCGTGAATTAATGATGGAATTTGTATTTGTGCATTGTAGATATTGTAACTTTAGAACCAGTTGCATAAAGTATGAGAAATGTATTTATAACGGAGCTTGTGTATTACCATGAGTTTCATCGGGGGAAATAGGTTCAAGCATTATCATCATGAAAAAAGGTGCTTCATTTCTCCTTATTTATAGTGCACAGTTCATTGTTTGTTTTTTTTTTAAAGGGAGAAATAAAAAGAGTCCATGCTGAAAATGCAGAATGAATTCAGATCCGTTTACCTCTCGAGACGTTATCGTGGACAAAAAGAAAAACAAAGCTGGTGAATTGTGGGAAGACATCTCTGAAAAATCACAGCATCACTTGAGCCGGTGCTAAGTAAGTAGGTAAGGAGCGGAATGTTTTCATGTTTATTTACAGCTCAAGGGGTCAAGTCTTACATTTAAAAACTGTTCTTATGGGTTTTGTGACGCTGATTGATAAAGTGTGTAGGATGGAAACTGCTTTACGCGCGGGTCGGCACTCTGACCTCTGAGGGCTCCGCTCCGGAGCTGGAGGCCTGGCCCGTGCGCTCCACGCAGACCTGCCCCCATTCAGCCACGGCCACTGGCCCAGGCCTATCGTAGAAACAGGGACTCCTGCCAAAATGAGCAAGTGCTGAGAAGAGAGGAGGCAGAGGCGGCCGTGACCGAGGCTCCTGCCTGGCGGCCTGCTCCCTTATTCAGTCACCTCCTGTGACATGAGGCCCTTCCACTGCCACACGCAGGGCACGTGCTGCTTCCAAAGGGTAATGAAAAAGTAGCACACGCCGAGTGAGCTCATGGCTTTTACCCGTTTCCCCAGAAGCCAATAGACATAAGGTCCCGCAGAGCTTAGTGATTCGGCCTTCGTGGAACCATGTTTTCTAGCAATTCTGCCCTTGCAGCAGTGGCTTTGTCGTGACCGTCAGCTCTTCCCTGGTGATATCGAGCACGCTCTGAAAAGATACAGGAATGGACAAGCACACACCCGTGGTCCTTTAAAATATTCCAGGCTGCCGTCTGGTCTCTGTACTCGGCTTGCTTTCCTGCTCCATTCAAGCCATCCTTATGCCGTGGCTGGACAAGGAATGTTTAGCGGGAAGGTTATAGTCATGACATCACGTTTTATTCCCTCTGCATAATCGCTTTGGCAAAGGAAACCAAGGCCCTTTCATTTTCTTACACCTAAATGCGTTTTCTTAGCAGCTGACTTTCTTAGCATCTTAATAATTCTCGCAACGGCGCTAGCTCCTTCCTTGGTAATAGTAGAAGCTGCAGCAGAGGGAACACGGGCAACGCCGTCCTTCTTTTTTTCTATTTTGGCTGATACCACCGCGTCCACGTTCCTGAAAGGAGGAGAGCTTGGGATCCATCAAAGCGATTGTAAACCTCAGTGGGGAGCTGGCTCATTGAGGCTTTGGGAGCCCACGTTGGGGGGAGGAAAGGAAGCTGGGGATGGACGAGGGCCCTACATCCCCTAACTGGAGCCTCTTGGCAGCTTGTTTTCTGCTCAAGGCTCAGCGTGAGTTGGTGTGAATGAAAATAAGCCTTATTCAAGGGCAAAACCTCCCTAAGTTAGGGGCACAGCCCTCCAACAGCTCGCCCGGTGGCCTGACACCCCTCCCCCACCATGAGGGGTTGGGCCTGGGCTGCTCTGTGCTCAATATGGACACGTCTCTGCTGGTCAGACCCCTGCCCAGGACTCAGTCTGACACCCTCGCGGCCCCAGCCCTGTTCAGCCCTGCACAGACTCTCGCTGATGACCCCTCCATCCTGGGGCCACCACCAACAGGCCAAACCCAGCCGCTCTGGCTGAGGACTGCCTGGTAGGCTTGCCACAGAGGGGCCATGGGGCACTGCCAGCCTCCACTCTCCAGAGCTCTCTGTGACGCCCCTTGTGTTCCCCAGCCTGCTGGCCCCTGGCACTGCAGACTGAGGCGAGGCCTGCTTCTACCTGGGACCCACTGAGAACTTAGGGCTCTTCCAGGCGTGCCACCAGCCTCCAGGCCTTCCGGAACAGTCCCTGCCCTGGGCAGCGGCACCTGCACAGTCCTTTCTGTCGGTCTGGGGCCTCCTCTTCCCGTGTCCAGTGCCTGGTCTCTCAAAGGGCAGACTCATGGTGGCTGGGGGATGCTCAAAGCAGGGAGTCCAGAAAGACTAGGAAAACACTGTGGAATAATTGGCCGTTTGATTTTTTGGGAAAAAATGTATCCAAACCTTCGCTGGGGGCAAGATCAGAGCCCCCATCTTAGAGTTTAGTGCATCTTTAAATTGCATCTGGGGCAGGGGCCGAGTACTGTGAATACTCCCAGAGCTGAGGGCTTCGCAAGGTAATCACCTGACCCTGAACTTACCGCAAGTGTGGATTTGCACATCTGCAGTTCTCTGCACTTCCTAAGGGAAACCCCTGACATCGTGGCCACCTAAGGCCATCTGGCCACCACTCGGAGAGCAAGTTTATCAGTGGGTGCCCGGACACAAGGCACCTGCTCTTGACATGTACCTTGGAACGTCAAAGCCCGCCCAGGTCTCCAGGGCAGGAGATGAGCGGCTCTGGTGAGAGAGCCCAGAGCCAGGGCGGGATCTGGCCCCTGGCCCCTGGATGCCCCAGTAGCTACCATCCCAAGGGCATGAGTGGACACCCAGGCTCTGCCCAGAAGCACCTGCTCATCGTGGGATTTTCCTTCCTGGCTGTGACCTGGGAGGCTCCCCCCTCCCCAGATGTCCCTGTAATTAAAGTGACTGCACCCCACCGCATGGGCAGCGTCTGGATGCCCTAGCTTCCCATGGCTGCCCTAGCTTCCCATGGCTGCTGTAACAGAGCATCACAAACCGAGGGGCCGAAAGCAACAGAAGGTTACTGTCTCGTAGTTTCGGAGGCCAGGAGTCCTAAATCAATGTCTGCAGGGCTGTTCTCCCTCTGAGGCTCTAGGGGAGGGTCCTTCCTGCCTCTTGCAGCTCCTGTGATGGCCAGAATCCTGGACACTCTTTATCTCGCAGCTGCACCCCTCCTATTCCTGCGTCCGTGCCATGGCCTTTCCCTGTGTGTGTGTCTCTTCTCTTCTTACAAGCGCACCAGCCATTGGCTTAAGGGGCCAGGCCACTCCAGTACGACCTCATCTTAACTGACTACATCTGCAAAGGCTCTATTTCCAGATGTCGCCATCTGGGGGTTCGGTGGACGTGAAATGGAGTACACTGGGTGATGTCACCTACAAATTGGCACTTGCCATCTGCCTCTACAAGGATCAAATCCTGAGCCGCTGCAGCTGCAGACCTTCAGCACCCCCTGAAAGGAGCTCAGGGCGGAGAGCAGGAAGGAGGCCCTCTGTGCTCTGGGAGAAACTGGCAGCACAGGCCATCAGATGGTTCAGATATTTTCAGGAGCAGATTTTATGAGCCCAATTCTTGTATCTAGAGAAGCACTAGAATCCTTCATGGTGACGTCTGCTCCTCGGGACTAGCGGAAACCTCTGCAAAAAATATGTGCTTGATTGCGCGTACTCCCCCTTCACCAAAATCACATCTGTACTGACCTCCCCCCCTACCTCTTGGGAGCAGTTCCTCAGAGCTCTCTGAAGTGCTGTCTCCAGGGCTAGAGTCCTCATTTTGCCCCAGATAAAAGTTACTCGCAACTCTCACGTTGTGCATTTTTTTTTAAGTCGACAGTGACAAGAGCAAGGCCAGAGGGTTTACTTGTAACTGGCTTTGACCTCCACTCGCCTACAAGAGGCTACATACATGGCTTTGTACTGATGTTCCCACACTGGTGGCCGTCTCCCAAGTTGTCATCAGCCTCTGGATTAATGGCGTGCATGGCCGGAAGCAGATAGGGGACATTCTGCTCCAACAGTAAAGCAGCTGTCACAGGATTTCTAACTCAGTGGGAGCCACGTCCAAGCACGACCTGTTCTGCTACACGACTCACTGTAGGAATGGGGGACTCTGGTACCTTTCCATCCAACTCAAAAGTCGCAGCCCCTCTTTTATGGGGGCCCTGAGGGCGCCCTCCAGTGTGTGTCTGCTGGACAATTGTTCTGCTTGCCTGTCACATCAGAGCTGTGTCTCAGCATCAGCTGGCCATGGTCAGGGAGCAGAATCTGTACCCGGAATTCAGGGAAGGAACCAGGAATGCGGCAGCTTTGGCAGGACTGATTTTGCACTGACTTGCATCTTCTTTTTCTAAACATTTTCCCTAAGTGGTAACATCTCATGCTCGGCTCAGTCAACTCAGAGCAAATTGATCTTGAGTCAGGAGCTGTGGAAACTGGTTACCCGCAGAAATGGTTGACCCTAAATCATGTTCTGTGAGGTCGCTCTTGCCATGCAGTTGGTGGGGGGGGGGGGTCTCTCTAAGACATCAGCCTTGAGGGCGACAGGTGTCCCCAGCCTGCATGACACTGGAAAGGGCGATAAGGGCGGCTCTGTGCCAGCTGACTTGGGGCCAGGCCCGTGGGGCTCAGGGCTGTGTCTTCCCAGGTACCACCCCACGCTCGCTGTCTGGACAGAGCAGAAGCAAAGCTGGACCCAGACTCGGGGTCAGCCCTGGAAATGTCAGGTCAGAGCCCCAGTGGAATGTGGGGTGATGCCCAGGGCTAGTGAAGGGTCCATCGGGGGAGGAAGGAGGGGCCCGGTGGGCATGGGGAGAAGGACAGGGATGGGCTGTGAGCGGTCCCAACGGCCAGCAGGTCTCCCTGTGCTGCCTCTGTGGGGCGCGTCCCGGACACAACATATGTGAGCAGGAAACAGACGCGCCCCGGGGCTCAGAGCCAGCACCGGGCGGGGACTTGGTTCCTTCTCGGGAGAAATCACTCCAGAGTGGGGATGAGAGGAACACATCGGGGTGTCTCCCTTCTGGACAGTATCCCGGCCACAGAACCTGCCACGATGGAGCCGTAAGGGAGGCAGTTGGCCTTGCTAAGCCATCAGACCAGCCGGAGGAAGGGGAACTCTGAGAGCGACAGCGGATCCTCAGAGGGAGGCCCAGCAGCCAGGGTGAGACTGGCGTCACCCCCAGGGTGGCAGGATCTGCATGGCAGGGTCTTTGCCTGGAGCAGGCCCTCAGTGCGACCATCCAGGAAGACCATCCAGGAGGCCCCTGCATCCTGGGCCGCTGGACCAAGCTTCGCAGGGAAGTGGGCAAGCGTGAGGACAGGCCAGCCTCCTCCCGGGGCCTCCATTCCTGGGGCTGGTGCACAGCCAGACACAGAAACGCAGCTTCTCTCTAAGCGAACTTCACAGACAATGGCAGTACACTCACCGGAGAGTGCACTGCAGATCCCCAGGCCTGCCCGGCCCCAAACGTCTCAGCCTGTATTTGTGAGCAGCCCCTGGAGACGGGCGCGGGGCTGGGCTGGTAGTCATGCCTGCTCTTGCGCTCAGGGCACATCTCTGGTGGGTCCTGCTGCAGAGCACCTCTCTGGGGCACGGCTGCTACGCCGATGCTGTGGTGGATGGCGGGCTTCCCGTGGGCTGAGATGGTTTGGCCCACCGTGATCCAGCCCCCGGAGCCGCGCCAGTCACGGGAGTAGGATTCAGCGAATATTTGCTGAAGGTGTGAGCGAGTCTTTAGGAATGCGCCGCATTTATACTTTTAATTTTGGGAGGAGGATTGATTCTGCTTTGAAATCTTTGACAGATAAACCATTAGTCCCGCATAACTCCCTCCCAAGGCAGCCCTTCCCCGACTGCGTGTTCCACGTGGTGTCGTTAGTCCCCCCCGCCCCAGGCTCTGGCCATCGCTGGGAACTTGGACCCTCACTCCTTCTCCTCCGAAGTCTCCATAACTTGACAATGTCAGACATGGCCCCGTGCGAGCACAGCAGTGCTTGTTGGCGGGGTGTGTGGATTCTAGAGCAGAAACAGAAACCCAGTCCCCCAGAGGGCGGACACAGAGACCAGCGTGTCACATACTGTAGCGGCTGGCAGGTGCTTTCCCAGCAATTAGATTTCTTCAAGGATCTACAAGGTCATGACATCACCGACATTAAAAGAAAGGTCACCAGGGATGCCTGAGAGGCACTGGGGCCAGGCGTGCGGGAAGCAGAGGGTCCCCCGATTAGCTGAGGGGACTCGAGGAAGGGTAGCGAAGAGATACTGTGAAAAGGGAGGCTCAGAGAAAGGGTGGGATTCTGGCGCTTGGACAGCGTGGCTGCACCGCCCGAGCTGGGCCGGGAGCTGGAGGGGAGCGTGAGATGTGTGTGTGGGGGGGATGCGGCCAGCTGGAGGAGGAAGTGGGGTAGCAGCACCCTGAACCCCTCCCGTCCCCGTCTCACACCCCCTGCTGCCCTCGCCCCTTTGGCGGAATCCAGCTGGGGGTCAGAGGGCATCTGCGGGGCACAGGGCAGGGTGGATTGAGTGGGTAAAGGAAAGCAAACTTCACGAGTATTCAGTTTCACCATCTTGTTTGTGCCACTCTTTTAGAAGACCCAGTCTTTCCTGTCATTCTCTGAGTGTGTAAAAACCCGTCCAGGTGATCTTTCTAGAATAGACTCAGAAATGTCTATTTCTCCTACTCAAACCTGTTCTTTTTGAGATTCAGTATCTTCATCCCAGGGGGCATCGATTCCTTTCAAAGCCACAGAAGCAGGGCTCGGGGACCTCGGGCCATCCATTAGTGGGCCTACAGAGGTTTTTTTTTTTTTTTTCCAGACAATAAGTTGCACATTAAACTTCTATGATGAGATATCGTCAAGTGCAACCCTGCTCACTTTGGACACAGCAGGGTTCTGGCCTCGGCGTCATCCCATTTCATATCGCTACACAATTGTAGGCTGATTGCAGATCGCTGGTACTGCTAATGCCAAATTCCAGCCATCAGTAGAAAAAAGACTCACCTGTCAGCTTTCTCTTGCCTGGAGGCAGAGAGACAACAAGAAAGAGGGTGAGGGGGTGAGGGCCACCAACCTCTGTCCGCAGGTGCTGCCAAATGCAGTTCCAGGTCCTCTTACAAATTGAAAATCTCTGTGCCCAGTGACTCTAGGTTTCAAGCATTCAAAGTGGATTTTCCCAGCAGGAATGTAAGACGCAGCAGCCCGATGTGTTTATACTCCACGGGGGGCTCGAGCTGAGCTTACTTAGGAATTGGGACATTCAAGGAACCCACCTTCTTTAGCCTGGAACGTCCTGCACCGATCTGGTGACGGGTGGGCAGCTGGACCGGGTGTGGGGACGTCCGTGAGTGAGCGCCCTGGCGAGGGGGTGATGGATCTTTTCGTATTCACTGCCAGTATCCCGAACTTCACATTAGAGATGCAGACCAGACTGAGGACTTCTGAGGTCCTTGGGAATCCCAGCACCTATGGAGGTGGGTGTCGCTTGTAATCAGAGTCTCTGCACAGCTGTGATTTTCTTCGTAGAAAGAAGGTATTGATATTTCCAACCCCGAACCAAGTCTTGCATCTTTTCAGTGTCCAACAGAAGGATGGTGGGTATCTGTAAGAGGTTATCTTTGGTGGAGGTATCTAGATAGCTCTTTCCCCCAAGTCTGCAGTCAAGGACAGTGTATCAAGGACGGTGTACCAGTTTTCTCAGGCCACCATGACAAAGTACCACAACCTGGATTAGTTCTTTCACAGCTCTGGAGGCCAGAAGTTCAAAAATCAAGGTGTTGGCAGGCTAGTTCCTCCTGGGGCTCAGAGGGAGACTCTGTTCCAGGCTTCTCTCTGTTCCAGCTTCTGGTGGCTTCCAGTAATCCTTGATGACCGCTGGCCTGTAGATACAGCCCTCCAGTCGCCACCTCCATCATCACGTGGCCTCTGTCTGTGTCCAGACTTTCCTCTTCGTACGGGAGGCCAATCATTCTACTGGGACCGCCCAAAGCCCACGTGACCGCACCCTGGGACCTAACTTAACACATCTGCAGAGACCCTGTTTCCAAATAAGGGCACATTCACAGGCACAGGAGATTAGGACTCAAACACATCTTTTGGGGGGACATAATTCCACCCCGTGCAATGGTTTGGGCTCAGAACCTGGACCCTGAGATATGGATCAAGCTAGTGAACTGTTAAACGTCTGGTTATTAACTGTGATTCTGGCCTTGGGTGTGAGAACACCAGGCCAGGAATCGTTCCTTTTTGGCCTCAGGTGGGCCTCAGAATGCCTGGGAAGAGGGTGTGAGCATCTGTTGTCGAATCCAGGGATACAGTTGTTATGAGATGCCATCGCCCTGGGCACCGTCCATCCTAGAAATATACACAGGCAAAGGTCACCGTCGTGGGAGATTTAAAATTGATGGGACCCTTTTTGCAAGCACCCACCCACATTTCCTTTAGCTCTGTTTGCCCCCTTGAGTACAGAACACAGGAAGAATGTGTATTTGTCAGAGAAGGCTGGATTTGTCAGCGCTCTCCAGAGAAACAGAACCAGTGGCATATACAGAGTAGGAGGTTTTTGAAAGGAACGGCTCGTGTGATGTTGGGGGTAGGCACGTCTGAAACCTGCAGGGCAGGCTGGAAATTCAGGCAGGATGTGATGCTGCGCTTTTGAGGCAGATTTTTTCTTCTTCAGGAAACCTCAGTTTTTGTTGTTAAGGCTCCGTGGATGCGGTGAAGCCCACCTACGTTCTCAAGGGTAAAATCACCTTTCCTTAAAGTCGAATGATTATCAGTGTTAACCGCCTGCAAGATCCCTGCACAGAAGCCCTTAGATTCGTGTTTGGTGACATAATCGGGCACCATAGTTACAGACACGTAAAGCTGATCATCGCAAGGCTGGCCTGGTGTTAACTATGCCGAGTCCTTGCTTCTTTGTTTGCCAGGCCTGGTGACCTGGCCTGGGCCACTCTTTCCAAAAAAGGTTTTCTCATCAGTAGAATGGGAGTATCACAGCAATCCCTAAATAGGCTCTTGTGTATAAAGATGAGTACCACAGGGTTTGCAACATTCACCCTAAGGAACGTTGCAAAGGAGACAGGGGTTAACTGAACCTGCGGTCCAGCCCGACGCGTCCTCAGGGCAGCAAGGACGGAGACTGCCCACTGCCCGCCTGCACGAGGCTCCCGGGGGAGAGGGCTCTCGGCGGCCTGTCTCTGCCCGTAAGGAAAAGACCAGGGGCCCTGGGCCCACGTGGACCTGAACCAATGCATGGTGGTGGGGTGACTGGAGATGAGGGTGCATTCTGTGCTACTTTTGACATGGGGTGGGGTGAGACAGAGAAAAAAGACCACGATGGCCCAAGAACCTGATCAGTGACCAGGTGAGCAGAAAGGTGGCGCAGGGCACTCTGGGTGGGTCCTGCCCACGTGAGACGCCTTCCCCAGAGACCCCTAGTTCCTCCCGAGCCCCGCCCACTTGCCACCTGGTCTTCACACCCAGCCCCAGACCCAACCATCCTCTGTGGTCTGAACACCTGCTGCCTCCTCCTACCTGGCCCCCCCGCCCGCCCATCCTCCACGCTGCCCCGGGACTCCCGTGGACTTGCTCGTTGGACCACCTGCCACCAGCTTGAAGTCCTGCAGTGGCTTCCGCTGCCCTGAAGGTGGAGGGGAGCCCCCCAACCCCTGCGCCCCCCTGCCCACCTCGCTCACCACGGGACAGCCCCTCTGACATGGGGTGGTCACTTCCTGTCCAGTGTGCCCACTCCCTTCCCGCTCAGCCCTTCCCTGCAGTTAGAGGACCTCTCCTATCGTGGGCTGGCATGGACACCATCCCCTCCTCCCCGTGGCCCCCTGCGGGCAGGGGCACGTATCCCCGATCCCCGGTGCCCAGGGCAGCAGGGGCCTCGGCACTGAAGCCGGGGAGGAGAGAGTGGGGACAGACACGTCTGCTGGAGAGCTTTGATCCAAGCAGAGCAGTGACTCACGATGAAAGATCACTGGTCACGGCAGAGGCAGGAGGCCCGGCAAAATCGGTTCGAATTATGAATTAATTTATTGATGTTTCTGAATAAGTGGGTTGTTGGCAAATGTCAAGCACGCGCTGGTGAGCACACAGAAAATCTAGATTCTATTCCTATCTGGGCGTTTGGACACAAGCGTGTCGAAACGTCCAACGTCGGGGGTCTGTCTGTGAGGCCGAGAGGACGGCAGGAGGAAGGGGCAGCTGCTCACACGCTGTGACCTGGCATGTCCCTCCCCCAGCTCCACACTCGGGGCTTGTCTGGACGCCCTCGCTGCGGAGACAGCCCGACTGCTCCCACACCACTTCTTCCGCCCTGCCCTGTGCTCTGGGAGCTAACACAGGGCTCTGCCGTCCAGCTGGGGAGCCTTCCGCAGCCGGCAGCTTCCCTCCCCCTCGCCTCCCTCCCCAGGAGCCTGGCCGCCACCCCCCCCCCCCCCCCCCCGCCCAGGCTCCAGCCTCCACCAGCCCCTCCTGCAGCCGCAGCTCACCTAGTTTCTGCTAACTGCTCCCTCCTTGGCCGTCTTGATCTCGCTCTCCTGCCTTCAAATGTTTGCAGGTCTGAGCGGGGATAAAAGGACATTCCTTTAGTGGGATTGCTGGGTCGTATGGTAGTTCTATTTGTAGTTTTTTAAGGATCCTCCATATTGTTCTCCATAGTGGCTGTATCAATTCACATTCCCACCAACAGTGCAAGAGGGTTCCCTTTTCTCCACACCCTCTCCAGCATTTGTTGTTTGTAGATTTTCCGATGATGCCCATTCTAACTGGTGTGAGGTGATACCTTATTGTAGTTTTGATTTGCATTTCTCTAAAGATTAGTGATGTTGAGCATCCTTTCATGTGTTTGTTGGCAATCTGTATATCTTCTTTGGAGAAATGTCTGTTTAGCTCTTCTGCGCATTTTTGGGTTGGGTTGTTTGTTTTTTTGATATTGAGCTGCATGAGTTGCTTGTATGTTTCGGAGCATATACCCTGAGAAAACCATAATTCAAAAAGAGTCATGTACCACAATGTTCATTGCTGCTCTATTTACAGTAGCCAGGACATGGAAGCAACCTAAGTGTCCATCAACAGATGAATGGATAAAGAAGATGTGGCACATATATACAATGGAATATTACTCAGCCACAAAAAGGAACGAAACTGAGTTATTTGTAGTGAGGTGGATGGACCTAGAGACTGTCATACAGAGTGAAGTAAGTCAGAAAGAGAAAAACAAATACCATATGCTAACACACACATATGGAGTCAAAAAAAAGAAAGAAAGAAAGAAAAAAAAGTGGTCAGAAGAACCTAGGGGCAAGACGGGAATAAAGATGCAGACATACTAGAGAATGGACTTGAGGATATGGGGAGGGGGAAGGGTAAGCTGAGACGAGGCAAGAGAGTGGCATGGACATATATACACTACCAAACGTAAAACAGATAGCTAGTGGGAAGCAGCCGCATAGCACAGGGAGATCAGCTCGGTGCTTTGTGACCACCTAGAGGGGTGGAATAGGGAGGGTGGGAGGGAGGGAGACGCAAGAGGGAAGAGATATGGGGACGTATGTATATGTATAACTGGTTCACTTTGTTATAAAGCAGAAACTAACACACCATTGTAAAGCAATAATACTCCAATAAAGATGTTAAAAAAAAAAAAAAAAAAAGGATATTCCTTGGCCCAAGAAGATGCCTCTCTTCCTGGGGATTTGATCCCTGCCTGAAGCCTGCCTTTGGGAGGGATGTGGGTACAGGAGGGGACGCCAGTCAGGCAGCAAAGTCTCCCTGGACAATCCCGGCGGGGCCACCATCAAAGCGACTGCACCGCTGGAGCCAGGAGGAGGCATGCAGCCACCTGTGGCTCACCCGTGCTCATCCCTCCCTCAAAAGGCTCTTGGTTCCTGGGCCTCGTTCCGCCCCTAACAAATGCACGAGAAGCCATTCATTCTCCAAAAACCAGTTTACAAATGTTCCCCGACTTTTCCCATTAGATTTCAAAGCCTTCTCTGTCAGCCTCCGAAGAAAGGATCATTTCTTATTAATTATCAGGGGACAGGAGGAAAGGACAGGTGAGCCTGGAGTTCTTTAAAGAGCGAAAAGGCTGAACTGAAAAGCGAAAGGCTGTGTATTTTCTGCCCAGCCTTCGTCTCAGTTTGCAGAATGAGAAATAATGAAATCAGTTTCATCTAGATTAGCTGAGGCACATGCCCGGCGGTGTCTCAGTTCATTCCGGGTTCAGAGAGAGCAGGGGTTTTGCTGTGTTCCTATTCTCTGGCGTACAGATCCTCCTCTGCGAGAATATGCCGTGATCTTCCTAAGATTCCAGCAAACCACTGAATCTCTCACGACGCACAAGTCTTGTCCTGTTTCCTGTGCCACGATCTGAACACGACAATTACACACAGAAATGCAATCCCAGAGTTGGTTTCTAAATTCACCTTTTGGTTCTCAAGCATCCAACTAATTTTATTCTAATTCTGTGGATGGATGGAGTTTTGCTGAGCTGCCAGCCTCAGCAGTTCTGTTCATCCTGACTTTGACTCCTGTTTATATCTCTGGCTCCGGGGGGCATTGGCAGGGAAGAGAGATTTGCAAAAACAAGCCCCTGCCTATTCAGAAAAGGATGTTGGGCTAATTTCACAGGTACAAGTGCGGAAGGCAGGAGCTGCAGTTCTGCGGGAAATGTGCCTTATTTGTAATCCCTCCATGTCACTCTGAGGTCAAAGAGCATTGGTTCACCGTTGGGCCCAAGGTCCAAGGAACCCACGTCTCCTCCAGAGACAGCCAGGGCCACCACCCTCCCGCGGTGACTCTCAGGTCTGGGGTCCATCAGGTTGTGCCTACATTTTTGTTTCCTCCCTTAGGAAATCCCAGGTCGTGCTTCATTGATAGGAGTCCAAAGTGGGTCACCCACTCCATTTACCTGTGCTGTGTTTCGAGATGAAAGGGAAAGGTGAAGTTTGATCATATTTTCAGGCCATCTGGGGGGTCCTGAGCGTCACGGTAGGCTGCCTCAGGCCACCTCATTTGACCACTGGAGGCCCCTCTGATTGTCAGCATATTTACTTAGTTGCAAATTCTCCCATGCTGGGCTCAAGGCTGGTGTGGGTTACTTTGTGTTTCCTCAGAAAGGCATGTTCACATCCTAACCCCTGATACCTGTCAACGTGACCTTGTTTTAAAATAGGCTTTTTGCAGATCAGAGTTGTTATCAAGTTAAAATGAGGTCACCCTGGAGTAGGATGGGCTCTAATCCAGTGGCTGGTGAACTTATAAGGAGAGAGATTAGAAAACAGACACCCAGACAAGAAGGCCAAGTGAAGACGGATGCGGAGGCTGGGGTGATGCAGCCACAAGCCAAGGATGCCAGGAGCCGCCAGGAGTGGGAAGAATCGAGAACGGCTCGTCCTCCAGCACCTGCAAAGAGAGAATGGACGTACAGACTCATGGATTTCAGACTTCCAGCCTCCGGAGCTGTGAGAGGTTGAGTTTCTGTGGTTTTACGCTGCCCAGCTTGCGGCGCTTGTTACAGCAGTGCCGAGGCACTGGTGAGACTGCCCAGCTCTGTTTCCACCTGACAGGGATGGATTCTGAACAGCCTAAATCGTCTGATCGGCCACTATGCTCTTCCAACATCAGGGCCTTGGGCAGGAACCAGGAGGAAGCCCCTCCCTCCTACCAGGGGTCCAGTGTGGGACTGGTCCACACTCTGCCCTCAGAAAGCCCACCCAGGAAAGTGGATGAACACGGAGCCACGGGGTTTTCCAGCTTCCTCATGGCAACACCCACCCAAAGCCTGCGGGGGGCGGGGGCCTGGCAGTGTGTTTACAGTCATATACTGGGTACAAGTTGCCAAATACTCTTAAGCTGCAGTCTCTTGGTTCTGCTCTTTCTTTCCACTTGCACGTCCCATGGGTGCTGCAAGCCCCTCCGGTGGAAGGCTGTGCAAGGGCTACAGGCATGTCTGGGATGTAGCTCGTGGAGGGTGCGTTGGGGGTGCCCTGAGTTTCTGTGTAGCGGGCCTATACTCGTGGAGTTCAGAGCCACTTCCAGATGGATCCAGTTCCTGCTGGAAGCTTCCAGGAGCTGGTAAGGAGCAGAGCCTGATTCACTGCAAGGTTGACAGTCATGCTCGGAGTCTTCACACTGCCCTAGATGGCCTGTCTTCTGCCCGGCCAGCCCTCACCAGGCCTTAGACATTTTAGCCAAGAGGCCAGTAGTTTATGGCCAGTGGTGACACCGTCACCCTTCCCTGCCCCCATTGTCCCCCCGTTTGCTGCTCTAGCTCCCGACAGATGCCTGCATTTGCTCCTGAGGTCATTTCAGCCCATCTACAGAGGTGTGTCATCACCTCCCGGTGATTTGTCCTAAAATGTTGGTGCCCAGCGGCAACTGCACGTCCACACGCTAAAGGGCCGTCAGCTAGAGTCTTCTCTTGCTACCCTAGAGAACTCAACATAATCAGAAACCGTATAGTTCCAACCTGAAAGAAACTCAATAGATACTTTTCCAGGTTTGACCACCATCTTAAAAAATGGCATGACATTACCGACATTGAGATACAAAGAAAGAAATCTTTCCAAACATCAGTAATAATAATGTAAACATTTCACTGAGCTGTGCTAGAATAAAGACCATCTTCTCCCTAGAAAACGATCCCACAAAATTGCCATTTGAAGAAGAAATCAGAGAACGTACCGCCAGAAAAAGCAGATTATGGGGGCTGTTAATTAATTAAAAAAGTTATGCTTTTTCCTGGATTTTGTCATGTTGGCGGCCTTCCCAGCACTTGGAAATTTAAAACGTGTTGTGATTTCTTTTTCTTCATATTTACTTTACTGCCCTGTTTTGTATTTATTTCTTAAAGAGACCTCTCAGCTTCAGGCCCCAAGCCCCCTTCATTTCCCCAGCCAGTTTATCCAGGGTGCGTGAACGCCCTGTGTGCTCCCCGTCGAGGTGGCCCAATCACCTGCAGGTCAGGGCTCGCCCTTCTCGGGTTGAACTGAGCCAGGATTTCGTGCTCCCTCAAACCTCACTGGGCCCCGTTCCTCAGCCCCTCTTCCTGTGCTCTCAGACTCTGGAGGAAGCGTGGAGGGCTCTGGGGAGGGCTGGGACCTGCCCCTCACCCATGTGTCCACTGCCACACCCTCTGGCAAAGGCCGGCACTTGGCCAGCTCAGGTCATCTGGTCAACCATCTCGACCCCCGCCGCCCCCCTCTGCTGGCACCTGGGAGTGTCAGGTCCTCAGCCAGGAATGGAAGACCGCCCCAGGGTTCAGGACCTCCTCCGCGACAAGGCTGGTCACCCCGGTGTCCTCCGCCTTGTGACCTCCCACTCTGAGACCTTTGTCTCTTTCTGGATCAGCTCCACACTCCCGGCCACCCCTGCATGATGCGAGGACCCACTGGACCTCAGAGGTGCCGCCTGCAGACACTTCATGCTCAGACCAAGCCTCCGAGCTTTCGACCCCCAGGTACTGCCGCTCTGTCCTGGGAGCCTGGGGTCCCTCCAGGCCCTTAGCAGAGAGTGTGGGAGCAGAAAGCCTGTGGGAGCGGCATCCAGGGCTGGGCAGACCCAAGTTCGGACTTAGATTTTACCATCGACTGTGGGAAACGACCAGATTCTTGGACCTGTTAAATCTCTCTCTCCCTTAAAAATGGAGATAAAAATACTTCCTCACAGAATGTTGTGAGGACACGTGAGGTGACAGTGCAAAGCACAAGGCCCAGGGCCTGCTGTGCACGGCTGAGCCTCTTAACACTAGTGCCTGTGTGCTCATTTTTTCTTGATAAACTGAAGTTTTGAGACAGTCAAGTCGCACCACCTTTATTGTTCCCTCACTTCGCCCTGAATTCTTGGGAAGCCCTGCTCGTCCTCCCAGCCCACTCCCCGAGTGCCAGAAACAGGTGGGCACATTCACGGTGATAGAAAGAGGCGATCTGAGGTCGTCACTGGTTGGAGGCAAGGAAACTGGGGCGATGAGGACGAGTTCTTGTAGGAAACAGGATTTGGGCTGAGACCCGTGCTGCGAAGCCGGGGAGCCCCGAAGGCGCACGTGGAGCAGCCTTGGAAAGGTCAGACGATTGTCAAGACACCTGCAGAACTTCCACTGTCCAGCCTTCACTGTCCTTCAGTTACATTTGCTGGGTCTTGACATTTTGCCCTCTGTTTGCCAACAGACCCATTTACCCTCCACAGCCGGGTGGGAAGTAGGGCGATGGACTCTGACTTCACCAAACTGCTCCGGGTGGGTGGGCAGGTGGTGGTAGGCTTTGCTCTTCTTTAGAAATAATAGCCCTGTGACCTGGTCTCCACCTCTGGCTGTGAAACAAGGCCACTACCCGGTGATGGAAAATGGGCAGTTTTCCTAGATATGGCAGCAAAGACTATTAAGAACGGGTTCCTTTCATTCTTCACATGTTAATTGAATTATCAGTTGGTCCTTAATAGGAAAAAAAAAGGAAAAGCAATCTATAGCTGTACCCCTGAATAAGATTTCATATGATTTTGCCTCGAGACTGCAGCCTCCTACAGAGGGTGAATCACCAGGCACCTTGCAAACAGCTGAGACTCTGGCTTTGAAAGGATCCCTCCAGGCGTGGATGGGCCAGCCTGGGGGATGGGCCGGTTCTGGGGACTCGGGGCTATTGTATCCAAGGCCGCTGAGAGCAGCTCTCAGGTGTGGGACCTGCAAATAGGTGAGCCTTCCCCTACCTCATATTTAAATAAGGATTAAAAGCTTAATGCTTGCCAGCACACCCCCAAACCTTGTGGAAATGCTGTACGTGCAGTAAATCTATGTTCACGTCACTCTGTCCCTACACAGAGTTGTTTAATTGGTTTATAGAACCGTCTCCATTTTTAAATGTTTTGAAGTATTTGTAGTTGAAATGTTCCAGTATTCAAAATGCATACATGTGGTCAAGCAAAAGTCCTGTCTCTAAATAAGGGTGTTGGTGATCTGAAGGCTGAGCTTGGAAGCCCCCTCCCTTCCCTGTACACACACACTTTCGTGGCCACTTTTCCTTAGCACCTTAAGGGCCTCTGTAAAGAATGGTGTTTAATAGTACAAAATTTCCCAGAATTAAAAAAGAATATTGAAATATACTTGATTTACAATAGTGTGTTAATTTCTGCTGTACAGCAAAGTGACTCAGTTATATATATATATCTTCTCTTTCATCTTCTTTTCCATGATGGTTTATCACAGGATATTGAATATAGTTCCCTGTGCTCTACAGTAGGACCTTGTTGCTTATCCATTCTCCATATAATAGTTTGCACCTGCTAATCCCAAACTCCCAATCCATCCCTCCCCCACCCGCCTCCCCCTTGGCAACCACAAGTCTGTTCTCTATGTCTGTGAGTCTGTTTCTGTTTCGTAGATTAGTTCCTTTGTGCCACATTTTAGAGTCCACATATAAGTGATATCATGTGGTATTTGTCTTTCCCTGTCTGACTGACTTCACTCAATGTGACAATCTCTAGGTCCATCCATGTTGCTGCAAGTGGCATTATTTTGTTCTTTTTTATGGCTAATAGTCCATTGTATACATGTACCACATCTTCTTTAACCAGTGTTCCGTCGATGGACATTTAGGTTGCCTCCACGTCAGAATTTCCCAGAATTAACCGTCAGAACAACCAGTGTAATAAGTAATCAAACATGGGCTGAGCCCAGGGCTGTGCTGGACCCACAGCACGGTCCCTAATTCCAGGCAGCGGCACCTGACAGCCGGGTGTCTGTGCTGGGCGCCCTGGGGGCTGAGGGAGGGTGGGCACCCTGCCCACAGCGAATGGGGGACCCTGGGCTGCCCTGAGGATGGGGTCCAGCCACGAGGTGAGCCCTGATCCGCGACTAGATTGTCTGCCCTGCGACTTGGGGGCAGAGTGGATCCCCTCAAACCTGTTTCTACCGGGCAGGGTGGTACCTGACCCAGGAGCTTCTGCTCCCACGGCCGTCACAAGTGCAGAGGTCTTCTTCTCCATCTTGATGTCTAGGATATTTTCGAAACTGTTTGTGTTAAGTATTAATACCAGCCTCGTAGGGTTCTGCCTCGTGCTGTAGCTGCAATTTCGCTGCTAGCTAGACTAATTAATGTACTACACTTCGGTCCTTAAACCGAGAACTGTGCTTACATGATTCTCCTGAGCCTGATACGAATGTCTTTATAGATGGAAACGCTTCTCCCATGGAAGTGGAGGTCGGAAGGCAGCGGCAAATCGGTTTTGCAGGTGGTAGCTCACCTCTCACGCCCCACGGCTTACAATCTAGGTCCTGATCCAGCAGCAGAGAAGCTGGGGCCCTGTGGGCCCACAGGCGTGTCCCATCTTGCCGAGCAATGTCGGGGCACCCGCTTTAATCACGGAAGCCTTTTCTAAGTTACCCCCTTTCTGGCCACGGCCCTGATGTTTATCCCAGAGTCGTGGGCTTCCCTGCTCACCCGTGGAATTATTCAAACAAGCCCATCACATGCTCCACAGGGACCGAGGGGCACCCACCCTCCTGTTAGGATGGAGCCTCTTCCAAGGCCCCCGGCTGTGAGAGGCAGCCCCAAGCATCCCTGCTCTGACAGGTGGTTCCTCCTCCCTGGGCTCGTGACAAATAAATGAATTAATGGCTGTCCATCTCCTCAGGTGTCACGCTTTCAGCTGTCCCTATAACCCCGGGCCAGCAATCCCTCCCTCCCTCGCCAGCAGGGGAAGAGGAAGCCATCAGAGACAACCCCGGCTGCTTCTGGCCGAGGGAAGTCAGACCCCAAGCTCAGGGGCCACGTGATGAAAATGCCCTTCGAAGGGGACCTTCAGCCCTGTCCAGTGCAGGTCAGCTGAGTGACATCCTTTCCCAGTCCTTGTCCAAACTAAGTACAACCCCTTGAGTTTCCACTTGGAAAAAAAGATCCCGGTTCCTCTGGTGTCCTCTTCCTTTGTGATGAGCACGCATCTCAGGGGGGAGCGCCGTGCTCGTCTGCCTGCTTGGCCACGTCCCGTCACAGTCCGTAGAGCGGAATCTCTTAGCATGAATCCTATGCATTATTCCTTTACATTCCCTTCCATGCTTTGCTCCTAAACTCGTCCTGTCGCCCATCTTCTTGGTCCTTCTCTTAACCAGGGACTTGCTTTCAGACTCAGAGGATGGCAGGCAGAAGCTCCCACCTGAGCAAGCACCGAGAGCCTGCACGTGCGGGGTCACGGCTCTGGCACGAACTCCGAGCATCCTCACCGCTCCACCGGGTCCTTGGCGCCCATCGCCAGTCACTGACCCACTGTCCCTGCAGCTCAGGAGCAGGTGTGGCTCCGTGGCCCTCAGGGTGTCTCCCTTGGCGTGGGGGACATCCTCTCTACAAGGTGGGGTTTAGTTCGGGAGGTGCCGTTGCCCCTCGCGCTCTGCGATGGTCCCATGGCGGGAGGCTGGGCTCCTCCTGGGAGGAGGGGTCTCTGGACCCCGAGCAGATGCTCCTCTGTGGGCTCCGCCTCTGCCTTTGGGTCACCTGAGCGTTCTGTTTGTGCCTCTCCCAGGAGGGTTTGCTTGTAGAATCCCTCATGTGTCAGATTTTATTTTTGAAATTTGGTTGCAGCAATGTCTCCCATCACATTTGCTCTTCTGTTCTGTGGCTTTGCCAGGCCCCCGACTAGGAGCGGCGTCTGGTGCCCCCGAGTCTCCCCTGGAATCTGGGTGGGTTTACCCACTTGCTTTGCACCAATAGAGCAGGGCGTCGGTTACCACGAAAGAAATACGGCATCTCAGGCAACCAGGCTGTGAAAAGTGCAAGCCACGTGAGAGGTTCTGCTCTAATGATGAGACTCCACGTGGAGAGAGACAGAGACAGAGAGAGAGACAGAGAGGGACAGAGACAGGCACACACACATCAAGGGGCACCGCTCAGGCCCCAGCTGACACCCCTTGAAGCAGAGAAAACACACCCAGCCAAGCCCACCCCGTATTCTTGACTCACAAAACTGTTCAAAAATGCAAGTGTTGTTTTAGATCCCTATTTTAAGACGGCTTCTCATGCAACCATAAATAATTAAAATACATATACTCACAATAGCCACAGATATTTGAAGTTTGAAAATAGTTCTTAGCATTTCCGCTGCCTCATCCGTTTATCCGGGGCAATATTGCTCACATTCTCAGTAATGACTGTTCAGAAAGGAACACCGCAGAGACAGATGTTTGGTTCCTTAGAGGGAAATAACGGTATGATAAAGGATACAAGACGCTGCCTGTCATGACCATCACTCTTGGAGCTGAGAAACCATCAGAGGTCATCCAGATTGTCCAGTTGGGTCTTGTGGGCCCCCAAGTCCACCAGAGATGCGTCAGCGACCCTCTCCCCCAACCCTGGCACCGACCCTGACTGCCGTGGGGCGGTGTCCCACCTCCACTCCTCTCTTCTGCTAGGGTCCTTGAGAGGTTTTAGGTGTAAGCGTTTCTTCTATGTCCAGTTTTGAAAACCACAAACCTCGTTGCCCACATTTCATGGTTAAGCCCTTTGTATTCCCGATGGGAAAAAAGACTCACCATAGTGTGAAAACTTCAACGGGACAGTATAATTCAGAGCGTGGAGTCCTGGCCAAAATCCCACGCCCTTTCTCCATGTCACGTGGCTCTTCCTTGTGACCACTGACAGGTGTGCACACCCCTGGGAACCTGAGGCCAGGCTCTCACATAGCCAGGTGCTCCCGTCCAGCATCACGGGACTTACCTCACCTTGCCTCGTGGAAACTGTCCAAGCACAAGGGTAAAGCAGTGTTCAGAGGTGGCCGTGGCTGCGTATCCAGAGCAGCCCTTGCTCGGCTAATTTGAACTAATGTGCTTCACTCTAAGAGCGCCTGGCTAAGACTGACCTGTGTCAATGTTCCTTTAAAGGAGACACCGACCAGCAGCAGGGCTGTACCTTCAGGAACTGGGGAGGTTCACTACTGTGTATGTAGGAGAACGCTGTGTGGACATAAGCTTTTGATTGGTGAGCCCTTAGGAATCCCCTCTGTGCTTCAGGAATGCTGAGAAAGGGGTCTCCAAATGGAGCAATAACCTTCATCTGAGACAGGACCTGACAACACCTGCAACTTTATTCTCGGATGCCTTCCCATGGTCCCCGAACCAAAGTCCCTCAGCCGTTCTTTCTTTGGAGACCAGGGAAAAGCCGCTGTGTGGTCCCTTTCAGACCCCACGACCCAGACCCTCATCACAGTGTTGGCAGCTGAGATGAGCCCGTATCTGAGTTCTGCCTGCTAGATGCCTAAAGGGGGGGTCCTGGGACTCACGTGCAACTTGTCAAAGGAAAGTAGGTTTCTGAAAAGAAAAGCTGACCATGAAGACAAACTAGAACGTGCGGAGAAACTTACACATTAAATGAAAATGGGTGGGAATACGCAATAATTCAACTTCTAGAGATGGAGTTCCACATTATGGTAATACATGATCCCTTCCGAAAATGAAACATGGGAAACACTTACACGGTAACTTAGCCGATCTACAGATCAAGTAAAAGTATAGAATCATGCTTTCCTTCTTCAGCACTTCCTTGGACCACAAATACTCTGAGTGATGCATAAAAGCTGTGCATGTAAGCTTTCACTTACATGCTTCTGTAAATGCTTTCCGTGCTACATAGTTTTATGCTGACATCAGTACCCTGCATTATCAGTGAAAAAAATAAATAAGGGGTTTTTAGAAATTGCTTAAGTTATGACATTTAGTCCAAGTCCTTAGGGAAATAAATTGGGTTACATGCAACAAATTAAAGATGATCGATAGTTAATTTCAAGGGCATATTTAATCAATTTCATTCAACTGGGCTCTGATGAAATATGCAATATTATTCCATGTTGCCCAACTTTTGCATAACCTCTGTTTCAATGTTTAAGTCTTCCATAACTACTTTTGTTTTAATTACTTCTTATAAAGGGTAATTAGTTATATTTTAATATTTATCTTTAAATTTAAAATGTCTCATCTAAATTGCTACTAGGTAGAAAATAACTTCCCTTTATTTTTCTTTCTAAGCCCATATTTTCCACGAAATGAAATGAAATAACTTGAGTCATCAGTCTCAATTTACTTTAAGAAACTTTAAACAGCAAAAATGAAAAGTCATAGATATTGTTTTTCATATTAATTTGCAAGTAAATGATACTATCAGTTTATTGCTTATTGTTTAGGGAAAGGGAATCTTATAAAAGCCAAGGGAAATTTAAATCAAAGCCAGCTGCAGCTAAGCTACTCCTCTAAAATCTTTCATCATTTATGTTCAAAAATACTGTTTAGGGCTTCCCTGGTGGCGCAGTGATTGGGAGTCCGCCTGCCGATGCAGGGGACACGGGTTCGTGCCCCGGTCCGGGAGGATCCCACGTGCCGCGGAGCGGCTGGGCCCGTGAGCCATGGCCGCTGAGCCTGCGCGTCCGGAGCCTGTGCTCCGCAACGGGAGAGGCCACAACGGTGAGAGGCCCGCGTACCGCAAAAAAAAAAAAAAAAAAAAAAATACTGTTTATTCCTCGCTGAAGCTTGATAGGCGCGTCTAGTCTTTGCGGGTTTGCCTTCTGTGGCCAGTCCTGCCCGACCTTTTCTTGCACCTGGACCACCTTTGTCCTCGGCTCTGGGGACTATGGATCCTCGGTCACTTGCGGGGTTTTGTGCTCACAGAGGCAGTTGGAATATTGTAGCTGTGTGTGACCTCTGGGCCCACGAACTCCATCCTGGAGCCCAGGAAGTTCATGTTGGAGCCCATGGAACTGGCGGCCCCTGGACGGAGGGCCCAGGAGCCCAGCCCAAGTCTGCCCTCCCCGCTCAAACATGCTCAGGTCTGAGATCACACACGTGTCACAGCATCATCACCGTCCCGGTAGCGATGGCTGAGTTTACTGAGTGCGCACTCCACATCATTGCTCAGCATCTAGCCATCATCCCGTACCCTCAGAGTAGCTGGGGGAGGGGGATATGATCCCCTCCTGGGAAAGATGCGAGGTGTGAGAACACAGGGCCCGCATGCCTCGAAGCGAGCCTTGGCCCAAGCCTGCCATTTCCAGAAGCAGCCTCGTAAACCGAAGTCTGCTTGGCAGGTGAGATGCTGAGGTGGGGACCGCCAGGGGCTCTGAGGCTCAGAGCTCGTGGGGAGAGGGCGTGGCCCTACATTCTTGTGGGTGAGGCTCATACAAGCAGCGGGATGGAAATCGGCTGTCGTCAGTTGTTGGGACTTTCCACCGTAGAGCCTGTAACCCCCGTGGCTGACCCCTGACTGTCCTGTTCTGAAGACCCTGCCTCTCCCTGTCCCGAGCCCCCATGGAGTCACCGCTGTGAGCCAGGCCCCCACCCAGGCACGGGGACACCCGGTTACTGAAACAACCCTCGTGTTCGAATCATGCTCAACCGGAGCCAGACACCACCCACCCCGGGCACTTTTCACGGCAGCGCTCTGAGACCCAGTGCTGGGAGCCGGTAGGGAGATCTCCCGGGAGGCGCGGGAAGCAGCGCCCTCCGCCTGCTAGGCCAGGCCTGACAAGGCTTCACTGGCCACACTGCCCAGCCTGGATCACCCCCAGGGCACCTCTGCAGCCCCCGAAACACAATGCATCTTTCACAAGGTGTGTCACTGAACTGATCATTTCCCTGTAGGTTACCTTGGTGACAGGAGCCTCCTTCTTAATTGAGATAGTTGTTTTTTTATGAAAAGCAACATGATGACAGTAGAACCTAACATTCACTTTGCCACTAGCCTGCACCAAGTCAGGCATCAACATTTCAGAACAAAGAATATGTGAGTTCCCGTACGGGAGTGGAAAAGACAGATGGGCTTAATTTAGAGTGTGCTGGCAGCGAGCACCCAAACACGGAAACCAGTCTCCACAGATCAGACACGCGCTGCTCACACGGCAGCAGGAATAGGAGGGTGCGACGGGGGCTCTGGGACAGAGCTGGCTGCTCCGAGAGCCACCGCCAAGGAGAGAGCAGGATTCCGGGCTGTGTTCCTGCCAAACGTGGTTGGGGTGTCAGCACTGCTCTAGAAAATGCAGAGACTCCCTTCGTGTCGGTTGCATCCAAGATAACACACGTCTGTTCACGCAGGGGCCTGGCTGGCAGGACCACGTGGGCCAGAGCCCCACGCTGGCTGAGCAGGAGATGAGGGATGGGGCAGAGGATGCCTGGGGGCCAGCGGGGCTGCAGAAGTTTCACCTCGTGGTGAAATTATATGGTTTTGTTTAAAACCCCCATTATGTTCATAATCCAGGTGCTGTTTATGGGCAACCAGCCTGCTTCCCAGATGAGCAAGTGCTGGTGAGAGCAGAGTTTGGCTCTATGTGGCCTCCGGGAATTCTCCCTCACGCAGGTGGGAAAGCTGGGGCCAGAGGGGTCTGCACACTCCTGGCTGCCACTGAGGAGTCAGCAGGGTGGGAGCTCGTGCCTGTGGCGTGGGGTCCCAAGCTCAGGCCTCCTGCCCACAGCAGGTGGAAGATGAGGCTCTTCAGATCCTGCGGTGGGACCGGCCCTAAACATCGACACCTCTCTTGGCAAATACACCTCAAAACGTCCTCCCCGGTAGGCTCCTGGCACCGAGGCTGGCCAGCTTGCAGTTCGGCCGCGCTCAGGAGGCGCTCCACGGCCACTCCCACACCCCGCAGTCTCTTCTTACACTAGAGCTCTGTGTGCCTGAGCGTATGTGTATGTAAACACGAGAGCACACTGTGTGCCTGTGTATTTGTATGTGAGTTGTGTGCGTGTGTCTCCCCACCAGAAGCAAAACTGTAGGAGCCGAGGGCAATAGGACGTCGCCAGTGTCGCTCAGCACGACTCTGCGGATGGAAGGCGTTTGGTAGGCATTCATTATTTAAAATATAATGCCTTCTGCAGAAGGAGTCTAGATTACTTTCGTAATGTCCAGATTTATGTTTAGAAAACAAGAAAATTGTTGGTTGCTAAGGAAACTACTTTTTGAAAATCATCAATAACAGCTAATGGCGCAACGTAATCTTCTTTGTTTGGATGGAAAATTACCCACTTCCCCAGACTGGAGGAAACACACACACACACACACACACACACACACACACACTCACACACACACACGCTCACACACACACACGCTCACACACACTCTCATAAACCACAGACGTGGTGTTGCATTCATGTACAAATGTACCAATGAGATCTCCTTTTTTAAAAAAGCCATATTAAAAAATGCTCTAAGCTAGCAGCGGATTTAAGGAGAGGGCTCACAACAGGAGTGGCCGCTCTCTCTAATAACCCAGCAGGCTGCCTGTCTGCCATTCCCAGCCCCCAGACTTCACATAACTGGACAAATATGGCAAAATCAAAACTACTAAATGCAACTCGTTGGAAACACCATCGGGATTTTCTGTGTGAATTAACTATTTGATTCTAAAGTTGACGTGGAAGTGCAAAGAGTTAAGGATGGGCGATGAGGAAAATAAAGAATTTTTAAAAATCTGAGGTATTTACATTACTGAATATTAAGACATATTACCAAGCAAGAGTTATGAAGACAATGCAGTGTAGACGCAGAGATAGAAATGCTGATAGAACCCAGACGCAGACCTCAACTTACCTAGTCACCTAATTTATAACAAAGATGAAACTGCAACAAAGACCAAAGAAAGGCTGGTCATTTTCGAAAGTAACGATGGGTCCACTGATATCTCCAAGAGGAAAAATTAATCTTGATCTATACGTCATACTATCCACAAAAAAACAATAATAAGCCCCAAATAGATCTGAAATTTAACTGTGAAAGATAAGACAATAAAGCGTTCAGAAGATAGCATTGGAAAAATCTTCAAGACTATGGAGTAGGCAAAGATTTCTTAAAATGAAACAATAATCATTTCCCATAAAGGAGAAACTTGATCAATTAGACTACATTGAAATAAAAACTTTCCATTGTCAAAAGACTCCACTAAGAAAGTGGAGAGCCAGGCTGTAGTGTAAGGGAAGAGATTCACACCACATATAATATGAAGAATGTCTCCTGGTTAGAATACTCCTACAAGTCAATAAGAAAAATATAGATAGACCAATTTAAAAAATGGACCAGGTACTTTACAAAAATGATTATCCAAGTTGACATTGATGGGACTTCCCTGGCGGTCCAGTGGTTGGGACTTTGCCTTCCAGTGCAGGGGGTGCAGGTTTGATCCCTGATCGGGGAGCTAAGATCCCACATGCCTTGTGGCCAAAAACCAAAACACAAAACAGAAGCAATATTGTAACAAATTCAATAAAGATTTTTTAAATGGTCCACATCGAAAAACAAAAAAAAGAATGTATTTCAATTAAAAAAAAATTGAGGGCTTCCCTGGTGGCGCACTGATTGAGAATTTGCCTGCTAGTGCAGGGGACACAGGTTCGAGCCCTGGTCTGGGAAGATCCCACGTGCCGCAGAGCAACTGGGCCCGCGAGCCACAACTACTGAGCCTGCGCGTCCGGAGCCTGTGCTCCGCGACAAGAGAGGCCGCGATAGTGAGAGGCCCGCGCATCGCGATGAAGCGTGGCCCCCGCTTGCCACAACTAGAGAAAGCCCTCGCACAGAAACGAAGACCCAGCACAGCCAAAAATAAATAAATACACAAATGTGGGGTTTAAAAAAAAAAAGAATATTATATTAAAAACAAATTGACATTGAGCATGAAAAAGTGTTCAATGCTAATACTCATCAGGAGATGCAAATTAGGACGACGGTGGGACAGCAAACGCCCCGCGAGGAGGGCCGTGTGTGAGGTCAGAAGTAGCAAAGGCCAGGGAATAGCTGAGGCTCTGCGGCCTTGGCAAGTCCTGGATGGAGAGTGAATTTGTGTCACGGCTTTGCAGAGGAGTCTGGTTTGTCTATGCAAGTGACATCCTGTGATTCTCAGTTATTCAGTGGACAGAAATGTGTGCACGTGTTTGCCCGAGACATGCACAGTCACAGCAGCTCTCTCCAGCACACCCCCAAACTGGAAACAGCCCGAACGCCCACTGGCAGCAGAAGGGCTGGATAAGCTGTGCCACACACAGGCAACGGGAGACCCAGCATCGAGGGGAAGAACGTTACAGCTGCCCACCTCCACTTGGACGGACCCCACACACGTAATGTCCAGTGAAGGAAGCCAGCTGCAAAGTGGACAGACTGTGCTTGGTGGCCACACACTCCCTGACACTCATCCATCAGTAGGTGGGAGTCGATGCCCATCCCTTTGAGTCTCCACGGGCTACTGACCGCGTTCACCAAAACTGCACAGCAAGATCAACACCTGTGACTTCCGGGGCCAGTCCACAAAAGGACATGCAGCTCCCGCCTTGTTCACAGGAGCCCTGCAACTCAGTTATCTGCTGCCAAGTAACAAAACCCGCCAAACTTCGTGGGGAAAACAACAGCCATCATACGTGCTCACGGATCAGAGGGTCAGGATTTGGGACAAGCAGAGTGAAGATGGCTTGTCTTCCCCTGGGAAGGTATCAAAGGCTGCTGTGAGTCAAACGGCCAAGGCCGGAGCAGCGGGGGCTGGGGAGCCAGTTACAACACAGCTTCTTTGTCCACGTGCCTGGGCCGAGATGCCGGGAAGCTGGGCTCAGCGGGGGCCGTCATCAGGGCACCTGTGCACAACCAGCCAGCATGGCTACCTCAGGTGGTCAGCCTTCTTACAGGCAGCAGTAGAGACTGGGTATGACCTGTGATCCCATTTATACAAAGCCTGACAGCGTGCAAAATTCATTACGATGGCCTGGACAGTAGTTACCCTGGGTGGGGGGGGTGGGCTATAGTGATGGGAATGGGTATGGCTGGGGCTTCTGGGTATGGGCAATATTTGGTTTTGTGATCTGGATCCTACAGGTATAACCTACTTTTGAAAAGTCTTCATGCTGTTTGCTTTATGCATTCTTCTGTATCCATGTTATACTTTCATAAATATCCCATCAATAACCAATGCCATTTATTTAGTGTTTGGTGTGCACTAGACCCTGTGCTGGTGGTACTCTGTGTTACCCCATTTAATCTTACCGTGATTCTGTCAGAGACCATGACTGCAGACAGAAGACGTGTCTTGCCCAAGCTTTCCCAGCTCTTAGTGCCATTGGGATCCTGACCAGTGCCGTTGATCCCATTCCCTGGCTCTTAAGCATGACTTATATTGTTTTTAAAAATGAGCGCTCTAAGCCATTAAATAAGCAATCAAAAAATATCTAATACAATGGAAAATGCACATCATCAAGTCTCAACCTCACCAGAAATCAAAGAAATTTAAATTCAAATGATGAGGACATATGTTTCTTTCTTATCAAATTGGCAATAATTGTGAACATGATATTGTCTATATTTGGAAGGTTTATGGGGAAATTCTTACACCTTGCTAGCTGGGATGTAAATTGTTGCAAATGTCTTGTGAATATTTGACAAATTGGTATTAAATATTTAAATGTACATAGCCTTTAACCTAGAAATTCCAATTCTACTGATCTCTCCTAAGAATAATGGGGTGATTGCACAAAATCGAGGCTGCAAGATCATTCATCATAATGCATTCCAGTAGACAAATAAAAGAAAAAAAGAAAAGTAGGAAGGAAGGAGAGAGAGGGGAGAGAGGGAATAGAAAAGGTTAAAAAGCCCCTAAGAATGGATTCATTAAATAAATTATGGAACATTCATTACATACCTAGAGTGTAGTAGTAATCATTGTGTAGAATTATGTACGTATATGTGTGTACGTACACATAGCTGACTTTGCAGTGGCATAATCAACGTAATCCACTTTGTAAATATATGTGGAAATTTATGTGCAGAACAGTGAAAGGCCCTATTCCAAAAGGTGAATAGAGAGTTTTGGGGAGGGTTAGTAGCATTATGCATTTTTGTATTGTCAATGTTTTTAAAGTGAACACATGTTTATACATGTGTATATTCTCTTTGCCATAATTTGTGAGGAAGTAGCAATATGAAAAATGCATACAAAATCATGTCAAATGCACGAGTAGGGCTCATGGTGACATGTTCAGAATGATGGCAACTGTGTGGTGCTCACCCAGGGAAAAAGACAAAAGAGATAGTGACTGCAGCAAGATGACAGGATAACTTTTTAACCTATTTTCATATTTTGTAATTTCACATGATTTTTGAATACAGAAATGTAAAAGTAAAACAAAATTGAAACCCCCTGTTAACTTGGAACTTAAGCCATATGTGTAAAGCTGGAGTTCGGTGATGTGGCCTATTTCCCTTAATGAGAATTCGCCCTGGTCCACAGATGCAGCCCCACCAAAGGCAAAGGGTCTCCCAGCATGGCTGGAGGGAGCAGGGCTGGATTCTGAAGCCGGGGTGGGGGTGGTGACCCCTCTGGGTGCTGTTCACAGCGGGATGTCTGCTTTCTCTGCCCATAGCGTGGGCTCATGGGCCCTTGTGACATGGGGCCCACTGCTCAGGGGCCTCCACCCCCAGCCCCGAGTCCCCGCCCGCAGCAACAGTGACCTCTAGAACAGCCCAACGACCCTGTCACTGCTGCTCAAGAGCTTCCTGGGGCCCAGGCTGCATCCCTGACCCACCCCACCCCCTGTGTGGGTGGCATTCCACCCGCTCCGCCCTCCCAGCCCCACCCTCTTCCCCACAAACCCTGGCCTGTCACCCACCTCCTCTCAGTGGGCTGCTCGTGTTCATTTGGGCCCACAGGCTCCTGTTACTTCCAAAGGGGAGTCCATCTTCCCTGGCTCTTCCCCTCCCTGCCCTCACAGGCACACTTTGCACAAGCACACACAACCACACCCCTGTATGCACACTCTCACTCCTTCCCCACACACCTGCACTTGCTCACTTGCATGAAGCATGTGGGATCTTATCTCTCCGACCAGGGATCGAACCCGCAGCCCCCGTGTTGGAAGGCGAAGTCTTAACCGCTGGTCTGCCAGGGAAGTCCCTCTACTTCTTGATTTAATCACCCTGCTTCCTGCCTCCCCCTCCCTCCAAGGCTGCATCAGAAAATTCCCAAAGGGTGTATAGTACAGCTCCCCTGATGGAAACGCCCTGATGGGCCTCAATTTTCAGACCTGGTCCCAGATGATCAAACGCTACTTTTGCATGAGCTAGATCTGCTGAAAAGCAACCCAGTCCTATGTAAGAGGTACAGCTCTGGGGAAAACACAAAACTTCTTTTGTACCATCCTGGTGCATTGAGGACAAAGGGGTCTTGAGCCTTCTTGGATTCCATAAGGCAATGAGAACTCCAGTCCTATTGCTATGATAAGTAGGTCAGTTGTGCAACTTAGGCATTAATTTGGGTTTAAAACATGCTCCTGCCACACGGGTTATTAACAGAGCCTTTGTGTGTGACCATAAATTTGGACTGCATTTTAATTGTTACTCTGTGTACTCAGGGTTTCTTTCTGTTTCAGTAATTGCTTCCTAATTACCTTCCAGTCGCTAAAGAACACTTAGTTTATCAAACAGAATCTTCTGAAGCACCTCCTGAAGGTACCGTCAACACTTGATTCTGATTTGCTGTCACCCCGCAGAAATGAGTCATCAACCTAGTCACTCCTGTGCAACATGCTGGGTCTGATAGACACATCTCAAAGCGACTCCAAGCAGGCAGGAGCCTGGCCCGGTGGTGGCAGGGAGCTGAGGCCCACACTGGCCCCAGCAACGGGGCTGTTCCACAGGGGTGAGTCAAAGCAGCTGACGGCACTTCCGTTTAAGCTTGGACTCGTTAAGCCGTGGAAGTCCTCGTTCTGCCCTAAAGACGAAGATGAGCAAAGGGAACGCTGATGACTGTTCTTGGACCTGTCGGAGAACTGAGGCTGCAGGCAAGCTTCCACCCCCCAAAACTGGGGAGAGGGGTGAATCCAGAGGGTCGGGGAAAGTCAGAAAGCTCAACGTGCTGGAGCAGAAAGCGCGGGGCCATGACTGCAGGAGGATTTAATGGTCATTTTGATGAATTTCTGGAGGCTGAGCGTGCTTTAGTGTGAAAGTGAGAACCCCCTGGGGCTAGAGCTTTGGGAGGGGGGCATCTCCAGGACCCCTACCAAGTTCTCACAGCGAAGGGCCAAGGAAAAAGAACCCTCATGGCTCTGGCAGGGGAGAGGGGAAAGTAACCGTTCAGAAATAGGCCCAGAGTGCTGTCCCTGAAAAAAGAGAAACGAGTTCACCAAAGTCTTACTCCGTGTGGGGGGAGGGTGACTGGCCTGTCTCAGCCCCATCTTCCTTCCTGTCTCACCTGGGCAGAGGGAAGCAAAAATAAATAGATAAATAAATAAATTAAAAACCAAAAAATGACCCCCCAAACCCTCCAACACTTGTGAAAATCAAGTCCAGGGTCACAGGCCCAGTAAGGGATTAAATTTAATATAAGTTTATAAAATGCTTCCCTTCCTTTTCCCTTCCCTGAGGGGATTAAGGTAAAATGAAGTCATGAGGGTGGCCCTAATCCAGTATGACTGGTGTGGACTGGCCATTCCTTAAACAATACCCATGTCTAGAAGGCAGTGCACACCCCTTTCATTCAACAGATTTTCCCGAGTGTCTAAGACTTTGTGTATTCCTTCAACAAGTGTTTATCATCACCTGCGATGTGTCAGGCACTGTTCAAGGCTCCAGGGTTGTAACTGTGTATCAAAGACCACTCTTGAACACTCCCCGAATGTCCCTACCCCAGGGCCTTTGCACGCACCTCCCTGGGACTGCAGGGCTTGCTGCCTTCTCCCCGCACCTGCCCTCTTCTTTAGAATCCCCTGGGCTGCGTCTGGCTCTAATTTCTTCAACAACACTGTCTCTGAGGAAGCACCAACAGGTTAGATGTAGGGTAAGAAAGAGAAGGTGGCCCCGAGTGAGACCAGACTGTAGGTGCAGCTCCAGCCTGGCTCGTCAGGAGGGCGGGGAGGCTTCCTGGTGGTCAGGTGGCGACCACTTAACTTGCGGAAGGTGGGAAAGTTCTTTGATTGTGAGGACCCTTGTGATTACTGGGCTCATCTGGATAATCCGGGATAATCTCCCCTTTTGAAGATTCTTAATCTTAAGTCCCATTTGCCAAGTCCTGGTTGGCGTATGTGGTAACAGTCGCAGGTTAGGGGATTAGGACACAGACATTTTGGGGGAGCCGTTATTCTGCCTGCTGCACCACCGTCTTCCCCCCCTGACCCTCGGATCTAGGAAGGTTCCTGGCCCCCAGGAGAGGTCCCCTTATACTGGTGTCCTTCCCACTCCAGGATTCCCTGTAAAAATCTCCAGGGTGCACTTTTTCATGCCTGATCCCTTATATATCAGGCCAGCTTAGTTCTGGGTGACTGAGCCCCAGGAATTCCTAGAAAACTTTTTCTCCCAAAAAAGCTTGGCTTCTGAAAACCAAAAGTGATGGTGGATCTATGCCTTCATTCATTTGTCCAAACCCATAGAATGCACGACCCCAAGAGGGAACCCTGATGTAGACTACAGACCTTGGGTGATGATGACGTGTCTGTCGGTGTAGGTTTCTTGATTGAAACAAACATACTGTTACATTGGGGGTGATGCTCACCGGGGTGTCTGTGCTTGTGTGGGACAGGGGACTCTCCGCCTTCCACTCAACTTTGCTGTGAACCTACAGCTGCTTTAAAAAAAAATAACGTTTATTAATGAAAAAAATCAAAAGTGCTTGTTTTCGGGGCTTTGTCATAGTCTGGAGTTTTAAAAAATGCTTTGAACTCTTAGACACAACTATTTTCTTCTAGATGGTGGCCCCCTTGCCCTGAATCAGTGAGTACATTTACCCTGTGTAATCCAGGAATGTTCGGAAGTTACTGGCAATAAAGACAACTTAATTTAACATGAAAGAAGTGTTATCACCGCAGTGGCCAACATGAACCTCCCGAGAGACCGCAGGCTCCCGAGAGACGGCTGGTCCTTGGCGGCCCCGAGTCTCCACGACGCCAGCAAGGAATTCCTTGGTTGTGTCATTGGGAACTTCTCCACAGCTGGGTGATTATGTCTGGTCCCTCATGTCTTGTCTTTAATGAGCAATGTTTGCTCTCTAGTAAGAGTTGTAGCTCAGGACGTATTAATGTCTCAGTCCTGTCCTTGCAAATAAAGTAGAACAATTGCAGCTGCCCGCCAGTGAGCGGTGAGAAATAAACAGGTCCTCGCTGAATTGCCTCTAACGTAGATCAGTAGAAGTTCTATAGCGGAGACACCATCAGGTCCAGAGTTGGTTTCCAGATGATGTTAAACTGAGCTGTAGGAGGAGGAGACTTTGCATGTGGTGTCTGAACTGAGGTCCGGCCCCCTCCTGCCCTTCATCCTCCACAGAAGCCTCAGTGAAAAGGGCACACCTGCTCCAGAGGGAGGAAGCCTTCAGCAAGTGTGTATGTGTAAATGTCCACACCGCCTGCCCTTGGACATGGTCACAGTGTGAGGCTCGGGCCACAGCCGACGTGAGAAGGGGCAGAAGACACAGGGCCGCCGTTTCTCACGCCAGCTGGAGAGGCTGCCCCTTCAGTGGACAGCAGCATGCCCAGGGATGTGCCCGCCACGTGGGGACGCGTGCTCGGCACCTCCCATGCCTCTCTCTCCATCTCCCGAGAGGCGGCCTAAGTGTCTGTGGAGCCCACGTCATGGAGATGCTCCCTGGAGAGGTTGGACCTGGCATCCAGCCTTTGTCATACCCAAACTTTGTGCCTCCACCCCTACCCCTGACATCCCTGCATGACATAGGGATTTGTCTCAAGTGACAGAACCAGGACTGGAATCCCCAGGTCAGAGAAGGAGGCTCTAACCTCAGGCTGGCTTCCAGGGCATGGCCAGATGCCAGGAAGGTCAGGTTTTGCACAGCATGGCTGCAGGACGGCTACCCAACTCCAATCCAGAAATCATAAAACTAGCTTTAAAGCAGCATTGCCAATGTATCAGACGTATTAGCAAGCCCTGAAGCAGCATTGCCAATGTATCAGACATATTAGCAAGCCCTGGATTCATTCTCAGACAAGGAAACAGTTTCAGAATTTTCTCTGACACAAACTAACTTGTATTTTATAACATTCTCAATTTCTGACATTTACATTGAAAAGGACATCTAAAAAATCCTTTTACACGTTGCATCAATTTCCAAATAAATTTACATGTTGCATTCTCTTCCAATATACCTCAAATGCCGCGTTCTTATACCGATGTCATACTTTTTATAAGAAAATTAGCAGGTTCTTCTTGGGCAATCAACACTCCTTGGCTCATTTGTAAACTACAATGCCAATCTTTCTACAGAAATCAGTTCAGGAAGGTTTCTGACAGAACAGCCTTGTTGCTTACCTATTTTATACGTAGACTTGCATTCTATTCTAATCTTCATGACAAACTTGACGTTTATTTGCCCCAAGTTGCACACAAGGCTGGGGTTTAGTGAGGAAAGGACAAAAAAGGACTTGTGACTCAATGGTCACTTACTAACCACAGTGACGTTGATCACTGGGATGCACACCTACATTTAAAACTGGGACACATCTGCCCATCTTCTTCAGAAAAAAAAAAATCTCTGTTCAGGTGCTTTGCCCATGTTCACAGCTGGATGTTGTGATTTTTGCTGTTGAGTTGTACGAGTTCCTCATCTATTTTAGCTATTAACCCCATATCACATATGTGGTTTGCAAATATCTTCTCCCACACCATAGGGTTGTCTTTTAATTTTGCTAATAGTTTCCTTTGCTGTGCAGACATTTTTAGTTTGATGTAGTCCCACTTCTTTATTTTTGCTTTTATTGCCTTTGCTTTCGATATCAAGTCCAAAAAATCATTTCCAAGACCAAAATAAAGGATCTTATTCCCTATATTTTCTTCTAGGAGTTTTACAGTTTCAGGTCTTACTTTTTTTTTTTTTTTTTTTTTTTTGCTGTACGCGGGCCTCTCACCATTGTGGCCTCTCCCATTGCGGAGCACAGGCTCCGGACACGCAGGCCCAGCGGCCATGGCTCACGGGCCCAGCTGCTCCGCAGCATGTGGGATCCTCCCGGACCGGGGCACGAACCCGTGTCCCCTACATCGGCAGGCGGACTCCCAACCACTGCGCCACCAGGGAAGCCCAATAAAGCTGGGAGAAACCAAAATTGGGTCACAAAGAAACAGCACGTCAGCGACAAGCAGGTGAATTAGTTTGCCAAGGCCGCTGTAACACAGTACTGGCCTAGGGGCTGGAAGTCGAGATCAAGGTTCCCCCGAGACCCCTCTCCTTGGCTGGTAGGTGACCACCACCTCCCTGTGTCCTCACATGGTCTTCCCTCTGTGTGTCTGTGTCCAAATTTCCTCTTCATATAAGGACACCAGTCATACTGGATTAGGGCCACCCTCATGACTTCATTTTACCTTAATCCCCTCTTTAAAGACCTTCTCTCTAAATGCAGTCACATTCAGAGGTACTGGCCATTAAGGCTTCAACATGTGAATTTTGGGGGTACCACAATTCAGCCCATAATAGCAGGTGAGCAAGTTAACATCTTTTAAAATGAAGGAAAGCATTTTTGTGTTTAAATGGTGGGCTACCTCTCAGCACGCTTAAACAGAGCTGAGTGATGTTTGAACTGGTCCACTTTGGTGTCCTGGAATGTTAGAGCCAGAGGGGGCCTTTCAGATCTGGGTCTGAGCATCTTACCCCAGAGATGAGACCCAGGGCCCAGGGAGGCCAGCCGACTAGTCCCAGGTCACAGGGCAAGGCGATGGTAGAGGAAGGTGGAGTTCTCACCCCAGTGTCCTGTCCCCACAGAGAGGCCTCTAGATTCACAGGGTGGAATCATTCAGCCTCAAGCACATAGCTGTACGGCGTCCTTGCTGTATCACAGCCCGCTGACCAGTGGTGGCTTCTTCCTTCTTGGTCTCTCCGAGGTGTCAGCAACACCCCCGAGGGCAGTAGGTTGTATTTCTTGTCTCGGCCCCAGGAGAGAGAGGACTGGCCCTGCCCTCCTATTCCTAGGGGAGGGCCCCCCATTTTTGGAGGGTGGCAGGGCCCTGTAGCAGGGAGCCAGTCCCTGGAGCTGCCGTCTTTACGGGAGCAGTGTTCTCAGACAGAGGGATGTCGGACACAAGGATGGTATGTTCTCCAAAGTTCTGTTCAGTGCCGTCCTGAGGGCTGCCCGCAGGTGAGACCTGGGCTCACTGGAAGCATCCATCTCTGAATCAGAGCCAACAATGTCCAAGGCCTCTGTGTGCCAGACCCTGTTCTAGAAGCTTCCACCATGGTGATTCATTTTCTCTCCCAGTGACCCTGTGAGGGAGGTGTTGCTGCTACAGACTGTGTGTCACGGCTGCACAAGGTGACCAGCTTCCAACCCAGGCCGTCCGACTCTCAAATACAAACCCCTGGCACTTCTGATCTCTTACAAGATTTTACAGGTTTGTCCCTGGCTATTTCGAACTGTTCAGAATGACCTTTATCCTGACATATTTTGGCTTTTGAACTTATGGGCCTTTAGTAAAAATGAAAGTCAATCATTATTTGTGCATGTAAATGATTTTTATTTCAATCATTTGGAATGAAATTCCAGATTTCAGTCAAACGTGCCCCATGTTTAAAATAAATTGATTAGCTGCAGAATGTTTTAAATGGATTTATCCATTCCTTATTTTCTTTTTTTAAAAAATTTATTTATTTATTTGGCTGTGTTGGGTCTTCGTTTCTGTGCGAGGGCTTTCTCTAGTTGCGGCGAGCAGAGGCCACTCTTCATCGCGGTGCGTGGGCCTCTCACTGTCGCTTCCTCTCTTGTTGCGGAGCACAGGCTCCAGACGCGCAGGCTCAGTAGCTGTGGCCCACGGGCCCAGTTGCTCCGCGGCATGTGGGATCTTCCCAGACCAGGGTTTGAACCCGTGTCCCCTGCATTGGCAAGCAGATTCTTAACCACTGCGCCACCAGGGACGCCCCACTCCTTATTTTCAAACAACTGAATTTATGAAAATGGATTATGCTTTAATGAAGCTAAGAATTATTTTAAACAGATTTTCTTTTTAAAAATTTGAGCATAAGTAGCTTTACGAGATTCTAGTACTGTTTTCTGGCTTTACTGATCAAATAGTTTTGCTAGTTGTAGTTTTATTTAGGATGCTATCTTTACTCAGAGATTTACTGATTGTGTTAAAATTTCCAGGAGTATTTGGAATATCAAATCTTATCCTTTTGGGCCCTGTTTACATCAACTTCATAAAAGATACTTCAGTTCTGGCAACAACAGATATACTGTGACATTCCTCCTGACGGAAATAATTATAAAAGTGTGTGTGTGTGCGTGCACTTAATTCCTATAGAGAGTTGGGGACCACTTATTGCAGGCAGGACTTGAGAAGGTATGACCCTGGAGAGGAGGCACACACAAGAGGTGAGCTTCACAACTACCTGGATGTATTCTCTGGAATGCATTCCATTCCAAAGGATGGAGTTGGGGAGGGGGAGGGAATGGGATGTAGGTAGAACTCCAAGCAGAAGGCAAAACATTTCCTAGGCTGAGGAGACATAATCAGAGCTCAGGAATAACAAGTGGCTGAAAATTAAGAGAGGGGGCACCTCAGGGAAGCAAACTAGAAAATCCACAAACGACTTCCTTGCAAGTTGTGGGCTAACTCCTGAGCTGTATGTGTGACAGGTCAAAACACTGAAAAGATTTTCAGCGGCCACAGGATGCTGAAGAGGCAAGAGTTCAAACCCTGCCAAGGTCAAGGGCTTTGGTGATCACCACAGACTATCAAGTAAGAGCCTGAAAGGGTCATACCAAGTGGTGAGGACCCCACATCCTAAGGGTGAGGGAAAGACTAATGCAGGTCGGCCATAGCAAATCCGACAACTAACCGTTGACAGGACCGCTAGGACCACTGTGACCGGCGGTACCCAATGCCTGCCAGAAAAACAATCTCTTGGGAGGAAACATCATCACCTGAAGCCACTACCGTTTCTTTTTATCTGCAAAGCCTGCGCAATCTGATATGCAATTAAAACAAATTACAGCGCCTGCTAAAAATCAATACTGAATAACAAAGAAAAGCAATAGACCTTAGTAAGAGACCCACAGAGATTCAGATTTTGGACAGACCAGACATGAACTTTAAAATAGCTATGAGCAACACAATTAAGAATAAAGAGAAAAGGATGGATGGAGACTTTCATCAGACACCTAAAATCCATTAAAAAACTAAATTGTAATTCTAGAGCTAAAGTAACCATAAATTAAATTAATAATTTAATGAATGAGTTAACAGGAGATTAGATACATCAGAAAAAAGAATTAGTGAGGCAGGTGATAATTCATTTGGGAGTATTCAAAGTGATGCACAAAGAGGAAGACGAATGGAAAACATAAAGAAAAATGTAAGAGACGTGTGGGGCAGAGCAAAAAGGTCTGATCTATGTATATCAGGATCCCCAAAGGAAAACGGAGAGAGAGTAAGACTGAAGGAATATTTAAAATTCTGGCTGCCAATTTCCCAAAACGGATACTCTGTTAGCTCAGGCTGCCTTAACAAAACCTCACAGATTGCATGGCTTAAACAACAGAGAGTTGCCTTCTCATAATTCTGGAGGCTGCAAGTCCAAGGTCGAGGTTCCAGCAGGGCTGGTTTCTGCTGAGACGTCTCTCCTTGCTTTGTATACAGCACCTTCTGTGTCTTCACGTGGCCTTTCCCCTGTGCACTTGTGGGGAAAGAGAGCTCTCTGGTGTTTCTTCCTCTTCTTATAAGGGCACCAGTTCTAGGGGATTAGGGCTCCACACTTAAGACTCCATTTAACCATATTTACCTCCTTAAGGGCTGTATACCATATAGTCACATTTGGGTTAGGGCTTCAACATAGGAATTTCGGGGGAACACAATTCAGTCCATAACAGATGCCCAAATCTAATTAAAACTATCATGTCACAGATGTAAGACACTTTCCAAATCCAAGGCAGGATAAACACAAAGAAAACTGCACTTAGGCAAATTATTCTTAAATTGCTGGGAAACAGATGAGAAGATATTAAAAGCAAAATAAAGAAAATATTGAAAGGAAAAAAGAATCCCTACCTTCATGGGAGCAATAAAACTGAAAGCTGTATTTCAGAAATGAGATCCAGAAGACTATGGGATAAAACCATTTAGGGGATTTTTTTTTGGATGTGATTTCAAAAATAGAAAAGATATAAGAATGATAAATTAGCCCCATCTACATTTTATCCCCATTCACCAATTATTTCCGTTTCTCCATTTGTCAATTGTGAATCTTCTCCTTCCATTATCATATATAACTCAAATCATGTATATATATATATATATATATATATATATATATATATATATATATAT
>NW_021703781.1:80327486-80362303 GCF_005190385.1 Monodon monoceros
ATATATATATATATATATATATATATATATATATATATATATATATAAAATACATATTCTCATTTAGAAGTAATTTTCGGACACAGTGCTCTGTCATTACTAAACACCTCAGTGTACATTTCCTTAGAACAGGGTCATTCTGTTATATCACCACAGTAAAGTTTTCAAAGTTAGGAAATTTTGCATTGACAGGGCATTATTATCTAATCCAACATCCTTTTTCAAAGTTCTTCTGTGTTCCAATAATGGCCTTCATTCTTATTTCATTTTTTGCAGCCTGAGAGCCAAGCCAGATACATTCTGGTGCCAGGTGTCTGGTTCCTCCTAAACTAGGTCAGCTCCTCTCCGTTTTACCCTTCATTGCTTTGATGTCGTTAAAGAGGATGGAAAGTTATTTTATAAAATGTTCATTGTGGGTTTGTCTGACGTTTCCTCATGATTAGATTCAGATTTTGCCTCTCTTGACAGGAATAGCGTGAGAATGATTTTGTGCTCTCGTAAGTGGACTGTAACAGATGTGGATTTGAATTCAAAGTCAAAAAGGGTGACCCCCCCGTTTCCCTTCCCAGATTTGTAATCTCCTCCAGCACTGCGAGAAACGCAACCCATCAAACGCAGCCCATCACCCTCAGGGTACTCACTCGTTCACACAGTCCTAGCTTTTAAGGAATGCATTTCAGAAGTGCCAACGACACCACTGAGTAAACAAACTCACCAAACCAGAGTTCAACATCTGTTTACAGTCTCTTTTTTTTTTTTGGTCTTTATAATCAGGCTATGTAGTCAAATTATTGTGTTCAAAGATTCTTGGGTTAGTTTTTCCTCTCTTCAGAGTCTGTGTTATTTAATTGAAATATGGTTGTGTTAATTAGCTCCTGTGTTCTATTTTAGGGATTTTGAGCACAGGAAATCTTAATATGGTTCCAAAATTCAAAACTATACAAAAAGTAATGCTCCAGGAAGTATCTTCCCCAATTCTTTTACCTCATTGCACATATGCCTGTAGGTAACCAGTCTCAGTGGTTTCTGGCTTATTCTCCCTGTGTTTGTTTTTGCAAAATGAACCAACAGATATCCGTATTTCTTCTTTGTACATACTATATATGTATACTCTCCTGCCCTTTGCATTTGCGCTTAGCAATATATCCAGTTAACATCAGTAAGAACACCTCTTAATCTTTTCTACACCTGCTCAGTACACACTTGTGTGCTGCCCTGTAACTTAGCCAAGCGATCCCCTGCATCTTGTCATTGATGACAGAGACTGACTTCTACTTAAAGTCCAGAGAGTCAGCTTTTGAGGCTCACAGGTTTTGGAGTCTCTGTTGGATTTATCTAACTCTTCCTTTGTCGTTCAAGGCAGCCATAGATAAACTAGCAGGGTTTGGCTGTGTTCCAGTAAAACTTTGACTGTAAAAGCTGGCAAGTGGGAGGGGGCACTTAGTTTGCCAACCCTTGGTTTAAAATATTATTATTATTTTGCCATCACAAACAAAGCTGCAATGAATAACTTTGTTAATCTGCATTTTTGTATTGTCAAAGGGGCAACTTCAGGGTAAATTCATGGAAGAAGGGTTGAAGGTAAGCACACGAGTGGCTTTGATATTGCCTTTCCTTAAAGATGCATAGATATCCTTCCCACCAGCAGTTATGGAAATGCCCACCCCACAGCCTCGCTGTCAGAAAGCACTGGCAAATGTCTCCACTTTGATTATCTAATGGGTGGGAAAAGGCTTTGCAGTGTGGTTTCACTTAGCATTCTTCCAACGGTGAGTAGATTATTTTGTATTGTCCTTATCTGGTGTAAGTGCTGTAATTCTTCCTATTCTTCAGGGAAAGATTTTTTTTTTCACTTTTCATGCAGAGAAATTTTTGTAGCCTTGGGGCTATCTAATTTTTGAATTTTTTGTGTGATTCCCTTGTGAAATTATCAGTACCTCATATATTTTTCAGGTAGTTTCTTCATAACTTTCTAACTTCTATAAAAACTATTTTGTTTAACCTTTCTGTTTCTAATAGGGTCAATTTGGAGAACTCTAATTTCATAGGAAATTATGCATTTCATCTAGATTTTCAAATTTATTTGCATAGAGTTCTGCAAATAATCTCTTATGATAGTTCTTAATTTTTACCTTTTTGGACAACTGATTATTATATATATATATTTTTCTATATATTTTATATATTATTTCATATATATATATGTATGATTTCTTCTCCCTTTTCCTAATCAAGGTAGCTAGTTGTTTGTTTACTTTGATATTTTGGAGGAAAAATCCATGTTTTGATTATTAATTTATCTACTATTTTTCTCTTGTCTAATACATTAATTTTTGGTTTTATTTTTTGTTTGCTTTTTTGTGCTTATTTTGGTTTACTTTTTGTTCTTTTCGTGGCTTTTTCATTTATTTTTGTTTATAATGATATAAGCATTTAAGGCTACAGAGTTTCCTCTGATTACTGCTTTCAATGAATTCCATAACAGTTATCTTTTTTTTTTTTTTAGAAATTCCGTAATTTCAATTTGCATTTTCTCTTTCGTCTCAGTTGTATAATTGAAGGTTTTGGTTTTTTCCATTTCCAAGCTGAATTAAATTTTTGTTTTTTTAGTTTAGTTATTAGTTTCTAGTTTTATTGTATTGTGATCAGACAAGATTATTTGCAATTGTCTACTTTATGGAATGTATTGATATTTTCTCTGTGACCTAATAAATGGTCAATTTTAGTGGAAGTCCCATGTGTGCTAAAGAGTAACTTCTGAATAGTTCAATAAGATCTATCTTCTTGATTATGTTGCCAGTGTCTTCTAGCTACTTACGGATTTTTGTCCACTTCTCTACTTTCTACTTTATGGAGATATTTACTGTTATTTTTAGCAGAGTTATTTGTAACTGATACGTGTTATTGTGAATTGTGGTCATAGTGTTAAAACATATCCTTCTTTGTAATATTTTCACTTAAGGTCAGAACCTCTGCTATCTCATTGCTTTCATTTGCCTGGTATAACTCTGTCTTCCTTTATATTTTTAGCCTTTTTAAGTCACGTGTATCTTGTGCATGCAACATATAGTTGAGTCTTGCTTTCTGAAACAAATTGGAAATAATTTTTAATAGGTCAGTTGAACTCATTCATATTTATATGTGGCTGTGATGAGTCTCACTGCAATTATGTTATTTCATGTCACTATTGCTAGAGTTATTCATGCATATGTGTTATTTTCTTTCCTTCTGTGTTGGGTTTCCTCCACTCTTTTATTTATTTTACATTCTCTCTCTCTCTGCTATTTACATTGGCTTGTGTTTTGTTCTACCTTTTTTGCATCTTTGTACTTACACACTTTAAAGTTCCCTTAGCCTTCTCTGTTCTTATTTATTATTTTTCTGCCTTTAGAAAACATCAGTTTTGGTGGTATCCTTGACATTTCCCTGAGCTCCATACCACAGTCAATACACTTATTTTCTTTTCCCTCTTCTTGTTTAGTTTTGTTTCCCTTTTTAATTTTTATTATTTCCATTTTGCCAAAATATGTGATATTTATTTCTTCTTCCACTCTCATCCCCACTCTATTAGCTTAGTCTTAAATATTCAATTAAGTATATTAAATCATTACCATTAGTTCCTTTAGCCAAGTTTCTTGGCCATAGCTTGTTTGGAAGAAGCCTATCCTCCAGCAGATTCCTCAAGAAAGGCTCAGAGAACAGTGGTCCTGTGATCTTATGTGATCAAAATTGCGATTCTAGTCTTGACATTAGACAGCTTCTGGCTGTGTATAAAATCCTCGGTTCACATATTCTTTCCTCATATTTATTGAAATTCCCCCATTGTTACCTTGAGATGTCTGATGCCAGACTAGTAGGTTATTTTTATAGTTTTTCCTTGAGGTCCAGAGATTTTTTTTTAAAGCTTTTAAATTGTAATAGTTTTACCAGGCTAAGTTTTTTTTTTTTAAACATCTTTATTGGAGTATAATTGCTTTACAATGGTGTGTTAGTTTCTGCTTTATAACAAAGTGAATCAGCTATACATATACATATGTCCCCATATCTCTTCCCTCTTGCGTCTCCCTCCCTCCCACCCTATCCCACCCCTCCAGGTGGTCACAAAGCACCGAGCTGATCTCCCTGTGCTATGTGGCTGGTTCCCACTAGCTATCTGTTTTACATTTGGTAGGGTATATATGTCCATGCCACTCTCTCACTTTGTCCCAGCTTACCCTAAAGTTGATCATTCTGGGTCAATTTTTCTCTGGTCCCTGTAGGCTCTGGCAAAATGTAGACTTAGGTCTTCTTTTATTTCCGTAAAGTATCCATGAAGTATAGATCTACATATTAGCCATGACCCATTGTTTTGTTTTTCTGGGGGGGAGAACCTCTGATTATACGTATGTTGGATTTTGTTTTGTCTGTCCTCCATTTCAACCACTTTTCTTTGACCTTTTTTATGTCTTTCCTTCCTTTATTTTTATTTTCCAAGTTATTCTGACTTTCTTCTATGATTTTTAATAAATTTCTATTTAAATATGTTCTCACTCAGGCAGTCTATAACTTTGCTTTCATTTCTGATCTTACACTATTCTTTTTCTTCCACTTTTGTCCTGAGTTCAATAAATTCTCATTTGATTTCTTCTACTTTTTGTTTATTTTTAAAATCTTAATGTCTGCATTTCTGATCTCCTCAAATGCTCATATAAAGGTATTTAAGTTTACTTTGGAGTGTTGCATTAGTTTTCTTCGGCACTCTTTTGGGGAGTGCTGGGTTCACCAGCTTAAATTCTTTGATTTCAATTTTCTGTTTATTCTTGCATTTGCTTTATATAGATGATGTTTGCTTAAGTTTATTCAATATTATAATAGTTTGGAGAATATTATAATTTTTATATTTTAAGAGAAACTTCTTTCGTTATATCAAAGTGTAGCTTCTGTGATGGAGTTTTAGGGGGTGGCAGGTGGAAGTGGTGTGGGATCTATTTTATCTTGCAGAGATCCACATTATGCCCACTTGCTTTGTCCTTTCCCCTTCCACAACCCAATATCCAGTAAGTGTCTTTCCTTCCATTTTCAGCCCCTTCTTCCCTGGAAACAATGTCTTTCTGAGTCCCATTTCATTTAACAACATTCCCTTTAGTCAGTGCATTGATCTGATAAGAACTTTTTTAGAATTTTTGCATCTAGGATGGATTTTCTATGTTTAGGGCCATTTGGGATCTTTCTGTGCATTTTCCCCCCATCCTACTAGGTTTCCACAAAGGCTTGCACTACACTCCAGTTGTTAATTTTCTGCCATAGATAATTTGAAGTTTGCAGTGTTCTCTGAATTTTTGTTATGCAGAAGATGTTTTATTTCTTCTTATTTTTCTGTATGCTATTTTTGAGACTGTGTGGAGAGATTCAGATTCAGGTGGCCTGGAAATGCTAGAATGACGTCTGTAAGAAGCTGGGGAAAAGCACTCCAACCTGGACACTTATGCCCAGTTACACTGCTGTTCAAAGATGAAGGAACAAACATGAGAAGCAACAGACATCCGTGAAGAGGTGAATGATAAAGAGGGGGTGTATTTGCATGACGGGAGGCCTCATGGCAATACTGACAATGAACTGCTGATTCAACCGTGATCGACCCCAAGGACAGTGTGCTGAGGGCCAGCAGCCAGACACACAGGAGTGCGTGCTTTGTGATCCTGTTTATGTGAAATTCTAGAGAGACAAAACCAATGTGGTGACGGAAGGTAAATCAGGGATTGCATGAGGCTGGGTGGATGGTGGCCTGGAAACCAAATGCAAGGGGGCGTGAGAGACTTTGGGGGGCTATTTATTCTGCTTGTGGGGGTGGTTACATGGATGAGCACTTTTGTCAAAACTCTCAACTGTTCACTTAATATAGGTGAGTTTTATTATGTGCAAATTATACCTTGAAGTTGATTTTTTTAAAAGGAAGAGATGCTTTCAGAAAAACAAAAGCTAAGAGAATGCACTTCTATGAGAAATGCACCCCAAGATACGCCTCAAGGAAAGGGGGTTCTTGAGATTCAGGGAAATTGTCTCAAATGGGAGCCTGGATGTGTGGGGTAGAATGAAAGGCCTCATTCTTGGGCCTTGGTGCCCCCTCCATCCACCGCTGAGGTGAGCCCTCCAGGACTTACATCCTCCATCAGAGCAGGTCCTGGGAAGGGACCCCTCGGGATGAGCACTTCCTCTTGGAACAGCAGACCTGGAGCTGGGGCTCCCGCACCATCTGTCACTATGGCCAACCCAAGCAAGTTTTCGTTGCAATTATGAGACCGCTGGACAGATAGCACTTTACAAATGGACCCATTTTTAACTCACTGTAGGACATTTTGGTGATCAGTTTAAGAAAACAGTGATGAGTGAAGGAAGTGCTCCTGAATCCAGCACAGATGTGCTCACACTGTGATGATGCCCAGTGTTAGGGACCAGCAGCCCGATCTCGCAGCTCGGGATTTCTCAGGGAATATTGCAACCGTACATCCTCTTGAAATGTCTATTTGACAAGAATTTTGAAAACTGAGAGATGAATGAAAAGAGAGCTCTCGGGAATGGAACATCTGTGTTACAAAGGCTTGTGGGAGCAGTGATAATAAACACCTGTGAGAATTACAGTTATAGAACAGAATGTTTTCTAAACCTTGACAATAACAATCAAGATAATAACACCAGCACTTACAGAAATGGAAAGAGGCGAGAAGTGAGTGGATAAAATTCTATGCCTTTTAAATCTCTTCTCCGAGCAAAGTGAGTCAATCATTACTGAGTAAAATGGAAACTTTATCTAAACAAAGGACTAAAGCCTCAATATTTTTCATAAGGTTTTTATTTTTTAAAATCTCAGAGGGATCTTGTAGGAAACAAAATATAAAGAGATATTTACCTAAAAATCAGCAATTTCCTCAGCTTTACCTCTATTCTTTTTTTGGTTTAATTCTGGTAAAGTCAAACTTAATATACTTATTAAACAGTATTTTATATTATGATTCTTTTATAGTAAAATGTTATTCTACCATACGCATAGTTTCTATTCTATCTGTATGTAGGTACAGAGAAGTCTTCATTGATATTAATATAATATTAATAATGGTTAGGATATGGGGGTTATTTTTTGGTAGAGTACTCTCCTGCTTTTTTTTTTTTTTTTTTTTGCGGTACGCGGGCCTCTCACTGTTGTGGCCTCTCCCGTTGCGGAGCACAGGCTCCGGACGCGCAGGCTCAGCGGCCATGGCTCACGGGCCCAGTCGCTCCGCGGCATGTGGGATCTTCCTGAACCCGTGTCCCCTGCATCGGCAGGCGGACCCTCCACCACTGCGCCACCAGGGAAGCCCTCTCTCCTGCATTTTTATTATTTTATTATTACTTTTATAGTAATAATAATAATAATGGCAACTGTTTGCTTAGTGCTGTTTATGTCCCAGGGGACGGTCTTGGTCTTGGTATCGTTTAACTGCCTTAATCCTCTGAGGCCTGTGAAGTAGACCCAACCTCACGGATTAGCACATCAAGGAGCAGGAAATTCCTGTCACTTTTCCAAGGTCCCTGGCAGAGTCCGGGGGGTAAGCCTGGGCATACTGGCTCTGGAGCCCCTGCTCCACCCTGCTGGGCTCTGCCCCTCTTAGCAGGTGTAATTTTCATAAGGCTGTGTACTAATTAGTGGCTGATCAGGAGGCAAAAACTGTACCAGCTACTAAAGGAGGATAACGATACAAAGTTGTCAACTAGGTGACGGATCAGTAGAAGATGCTGAAGTGTTACAGAGGTAGTAACTGCCGAAGCCACTGCTAGAGGAGGATAACGGGAGAGGTGGGGATGGTTAAAACTGGGAACTGAGAAGGTGGTTCCCTCAGAGCTAACCTCAGACCTCGGAGGTGGGTGCTGGCCAGCTGGAGCAGGGGTCCTGGGGGCTGAGACCCAGAGCTGTGAGGAGTGGGTGTGTGCTCAGTGTGACGGGCTGACCCTGCTGGTCTGGAAAAGGCTGCAAACTGGTTTCGTCTATAGGAACCACTTCCCGCGCAGGGAAGACTTCTTGCTAGGGTGACAGTCCCAGGAACCACCCTAGACTAGTAATAGGAAGGAAACAAGAAGCAAACAGGGGGAGCGATCCCCTCCTCACGTCTCAGCCCGACGGTCCGTCTCTCTGGCATCTCCTCTTGGCAGAGCCTAACATGGAGCCGGCTGGAGAACCAGGACTGTGGTTGGAAGAGTGGGACCGCAGCATCACAAAGCAGAGGATAGGCGAGTGGGCTGCAGCTGGGAGACAGCCACGTGATTGCCAGTGCACAGCCCTTTAGCTGCTGTGAGCCCATACCCACTTGTCACACGGGCACTTCCATACTGTGCAAGCACAGTCTGTCTCCACCTAACAGGATCCAGCTGTCCTGCACACAAACAGAGGCACTTTCATCCTCCCCTCCTTGACGAGACCCAAGCCTGTCAGACGGTGCTCGTCTCTGGGAGACAGGTACCCTGTCCATCTGGGCTGATACTCAACACCCCTCAGGATCTGGTTACCTAAAAGCTCCAGTGTAAAGAGACTCTCCCAGGAAACATGTATGGAATAATAAGGGACAGGAGGAGAGAAGAACAGAGAGCTGCAAATGCAGCTCTAAGCCAGGGGATTCTAGCTGACCTCCAACATCATCCTCAGGGATCAGAATGAAGCGTGGCAGGGAAGTTGGGGGTGTGGGAGGTTATCCCAGGTATTTTGCTTTTAGGAAAAAAGGGGAGAAAAAACCCTACAGGCAGAAGTAACCACCCGCTCCCCAACCAGGTGAGTTTCCTATACGGACATCAACCTCCATTCACGGGCTGTTACCTGTTAGACAAGGTGCTGAGGGTCCCGTGAGGAGAGGGACAGTTCTGAGAGGAAGGGGAGGGGGCACTGGGGTATCTCTCCGGATGTGGGGAGACAGGGGGTGGGAGACAGCCGTCAGCAGTGTGGCTCTGTAGAAGGACAGGGTCAAGTCCACAGCCAGCTGAGCAGGGGCCTGAATAAGAACCAGGCAGATCTGAGTCCAGGCTCTGGATCTCGGCAGTGGCTGCTCTTCCTGTTCTCAGAGCTCGGGAGCCTGAAATGAAGGAGATGTGACAGGAGCAAAAGGGGACCTTGGCTCACTGTGGCCAGCACCAGCCTGAGCTCCATCGCCTTCAGCCTCTGGAACTTGTCTTCTTCCAGCCTCACTAGTCAGCGAGGGAAGGGGAGGTGGGGACGTCACAGAGAAGAGCACGGGCATTGGATCAGATAGACTTGCTTTCAAGTCGCAACTCACGCACCCAGCTGCGTGATCTGGGACCAGTCATTTCAATTCTCTGAGCCTGGTTTCTTTAATCCTGTCTTGGTTGCGGCTGCTGTAACAAAAGTGCCATGGAATTTACTTCTCAGTTCTGGGCACTGGAAGTCTGAAATCAGGGTGCCAGTATGGCCGGGGTCTGGTGAGAACCCCCTTCCCAGTTGCAGATGGCTGGTTTCTCCTGTGTCCTCATGTGGTGGATGGAGAGAGGTCCAGAGGGCTCTATGGGGTCTCTTATAAGGGTACTAATCCCTTCATGGGGGCCCCACCCTCATGACCTATCACTTCCCAAAAGCCCTGTCTCCTAACACCATCACTGTGGTTAGGATTTCAACATAGGAATTTGGGGGGGCACAAGCATTCAGTCCTCAACAAATACCCACTGTTCAGGGTTCTTCTGTTGATCAGCACTGCTGTGCACTGGCCTGGTGCCTGGCTCTAGGGGGGTGGACGGGTAGTTCTGTTACTGGCAGAGTCACAATGGTGGCTTGTTATTGGGTGTCACCAGTACCTCCGTTCGGTAACCTGGAGTCCATCAGACTATTTGCAGGAAGGGGTCCCGAGAGCCATGGGCACCCAGTGCTGTCTTGTCCGTGGAGCCACAGGCTGACGGATGCTGCACGCAGGACCAGGGTTGATGAACAGGGTGGTTGTCAGCTGACACTCCCCCCGTGGCTCTAGCTGGTGAGCTGGGATCTCAGACACTGTTCTTCATGTCAAAACACTGCAACACGGACACGCAACAGAAAATGGAGTCCAATCCAGGAGGGTTGGAGGAAGCGGAGGGCTGGGAGCCGGGTCAAGGGGCCGTCCCGCCTTCTGCACCCCATGTGCACCGTTCTGCCACTCCTGCACCTCCCATCTTCCCTCCTGCTGGGCTGCCCCTCCTTCTTGGGACGTGACCCCATTTCCAGGCTCAGTCAAGCAAATTGCCCCAACCCTGCCCTCAGCTCGGTTCTTGCCTCAACACTTGCTCTGCCCTCTCCCGTCTCTGACAGTTGAAACCACACTGTCCATCAAACTGTCTAACACGCCTCCTTCAAGAAGTCTTCCCAGATTGACCTGCTTCCCTTTCACCTTTCTCTGCTCAGAACATGGCTCTGGTGCACTGCCTTCACATGCATTCATTTCCGTGATGCTTTGCCCGGGCCTTCCTGCTTTTATTTACTTTTGTCTTTTAGGTTTATCTGCCTGGACTGGTGACTCTGAGGTTTGGGGACCCTCACACGGTATTTATTTTTCCCAAATAATGGGGATGCAAACAATGGGGGTGCTATTTGGGGAAAGCCCCTTTATTAAAGTTAAATGTACTGACATTTTCCTCACCTGCAGACACAACTTACTGAGCATAAAATCAGCGAGGATGCTCCCAGAGGCATCCCAGTGTCTGGAACGAATTACCCGGAGCCTCTGGGTGGCCATAATTGTCATTAGTAACACAGAGATTGATGCTGCTGAAGTCATTACCATTGCAACTGCGGAGAACATTCTGTCAAAGCAGCAGAACAAACTCAGCGCTTCTTCCTTCCCTTGCAAAGGACTGTCTGGGTTTTGAATGCATCCTGCCTGCTGGCACGACCATGTTTATTTCACAAAGCCAGAAAGAAGAGTTTTTTTGACGTGCACTAGTTATCACCAAGCGATGCTCACAGTCTGATTCTTCAGTAGCCGGAAGATCCAAGCCGCAGTGTGTCCCGTTGCCATGGGCACAGCTGTCCCAGGGAGAACTACCCAGTTCCCGTGTTAATGGGATATCCGTGACTTGCTAAGTATGACTCCTCCCTTCATCCTGCATATAAGACGTGATCTCCTGAGCAAAGTAGCCAGTTTTTCCCGGCAAGGAGACAAGAGCTGCATACCCTTCCAGGCTTAGGGTGGCACACGGGGTCCGCAGACAGGAATAGCATCCATCACTCTAGGATGACCAGTGAGGTGCTTTATGTTCTGTTGTGATGCCTCTGTAAGTGACGTGTGTGGTTTTATTATTCAGACCTAGTCACTGTCACCCAGAACTAGTTATAAAATGAAGACCTCAACCAGAATGGAATTCGAGTTTCCCAGTCTCATTTCTAGTTGCCATTGTTTTCGAAGCCGAAAACCTCAGGCTTTGTGGACCAGAGCAAAAAGAGCCTTGGAATAAACACCCCTTACTACAAACACTGCTTCTAGGTGTGCAGGCTGTAACACAGGCGCTGCTGTGTTTATTCTTGGCGGTGGTAACTTGACCCAGCAGTGCATAGAGGATCAATACTCTTTTTAAAAAAAAAATTTTTTTAACATCTTTATTGGAGTATAATTGCTTTACAATCAGGATCAATACTCTTTATTCCAGTATTTAAGTAGTTGGAACATGAGGGACAGCACTGACCTCGTTATATACGACTGAGCAGGCCAGACGCTGAGAGATGGGCCACAGTTACTCCTGTGTGTGCACGGGTGAAGGTACAGCTGAATTCAACATTCAGCCAATTGGGAGCCTGGTGATAATGGCCCCGAGAGGGTCCATTGGCTCTGCCTCCAAGGGTCATGAAAATTGACAGTGGTCAGACCAAGGCAGGCCAACAGTCCTTATCTATTTTGGCTTTCATCTCCTCTGAGCCAGATAACCTATTCCTGGGGCTACCCAGCTGCCTGCCCTGCCAGCCCTTAGTCCTGGTCTTAGAGGGCTCTTCTTGGGCGCTTTGAGGTTTCAACAGGTCACAGTCGTATAGATGCACGCCAAATGCCATTGCAATAAAACTCACATCTACTGAAACGTCTGGAGGTCATGGATAGCCAGGCAGGGAAACCCTAAGCTTGAGGGCTGTGCGGGGTTATGTGCCTACCTGGATGGATGGGGAGAGTTGTGGTGAATGGAGCGATGTGTTGGAATTCTGGCTGAGCCGGGAGAGAGAAGGTGTGCGTTCTGGTTCTGGCTGTGCTATTGGCTGTTCCTGGACAAGTGAATGATCTCTCTGCGCCTCTGTTTTTGCAAAACCTGAGTCGGTTTTCTTGCCTGTGTAGACTGCTACCATCCGCACTTTCTGAGCCTTGCCCTGGAGAGGTTCTGCCTTCACGTTCAGCATCTTTCCTGCATGTCTCTTGTCCCTCTGCCACAGCCCCTGGCAGAGCACAGCCCCGTGGACCCCCAGGGGACATGTCCCATGAGTGAAAAATGAACTCTGTCTTTTCAAACCGTTGACTGCTCCAAGTGTCACTGCCGTACCACCAGGACCGTCCTGACGGATACTCCTCTCCTTCCGAGTAAGGAGGTGAGTTCTGAGCACCAGAAAACGTCGGTAATGGATCATCTGAAATCATGGCATTTGGGATCCAACCTGTAATTACAGAGACTTGCACTTTCTCATCTGTTAACAAAAAAAAAGGGAAAGTAATTATGTGATTTGCAGAGGTAATAAAATTCAAAAGAAACAAAAGTGATACCCATTTTTTAAATGTTTGGGTGAAATGAAATGTGTTTGTATCTTTTTTTCACTGTGAATGGAAATTAAACGGGAAGACCAGAAGGTTTACATGGAGGAATAAACAGATTCCTACTGAGAGACAAGAAGTAATCATCGCCGTTGTAATTATGCGAAGGATAAAGAAGCTTTCTACCAAGTAGGATGGGAAAGCATTCTCGTTTATACAAGAACAAAGAGCCTAGAGGGGCCTGGGAAGGGGGAGATCGCTTCTCATCATCGAATGAAATAGATTAAGCAAGGACGGGACCTTTGTCAAGGGCCCGAGTGAACGACCTGGGAGGCCTGGGAGCCAGGACCACTGGCCGGGGCTGGTGTGTGGGGGGCTGGAGAGACCAGACAGCTCGAGACACAGGATGAGGTGCCCAAGAAGGTGGGACAGTGGAAATGTGCAGCTCCCCACATGGGTCCTGGGGATCCACCTGGGGATGGATTGTTTGCTTCAGGCTGTCAGGTCCTGCAAAAGTGGCAGGTAGGGAGGAACCTGGTCTAGGAGAAGGACTCAGACTCATGGATTCGGGATGGAGACCCAGTCTCTGGCATTGGGATTCATGCGGGTGGATACTCCAGGAGAACAAGGCAAGGCCAGTGCCTGGGCCTGGTCAGGGAGAAGACCCCAGTTTAGGGGACCAGCCGTTGGCTGGGTTCTCCTAGGGAACCTGCTCCAGCACCTGGGACAGGCAGGTGGAGCCCCAGGCATCCCAAGGGCAGTGAGAAGGCTGGTGAGAAGCAGCTTCTGGGTTCTTCTACTCACGAAGGGCAGGCCTTTCTCAGCCCTATTTCCCTTGCCTGCAAAAGGCAGGAGCTGGAGGGTTGCTGTAGCACTTGAACGCCGTAGTGCGTGTTACTCAATAACTATTGGTTATAATTATTCAGTCATCCTCATGCTTTGATTTTGGCCCTTGCCCTGAAAACCGAGACCAAGAGTTATGGCAGAAGGCACTCGGAACGCCCTGTCAAAACAGACACTTATCAAGCCTTTTTAGAAGAAGCTTTGATCATATATGGACTATATGTAAGCACATTCCTGAATTTTCATGTAATACAGACATTCGGCCCTTCCTACCCCAGCACAAGGCATCCAATCGAATCCTAAAAGCAACAAATCTTGCAAAGGAGACATTCTGGGTTCAAACCCATATTCGGCCACTCGCTAGCTGGGTGACTTCGGGCAAGTCACCTCACATCCCTACACTTTGCTGTCCTCGTTTTTGTAATGGGGCTAAAGGTCCCCCCTTCCCTGCACCCCACGGATTCAGTGGGCTGAGGGCACGAGAGGGTCATCTGTTCCCTTTCATTCCCAACTTTCCATAAAGTAAAAATCTTTGGTGCAAAATAAAGAGCTGTCCCAGTCTTCTGTTGTTTTAAGTTAAAAAGCGACAGTAGAGATGGTGAAGCAATGAGCTGGAGCCCCTTCGCGGGGCCCGTCGGTCACACGAGACTCAAACCCCTCTCATCGCCTCCTGAGCGTGAGACCCGCCAGCTACGTCACCTCTCGCCCCTCAGCTTTTTCCAACTATAAAAAAATGTAGATTGTGAGGGTGCTCACCTGCTGGAGGGGTGAGATGTTACATTGAATAATCCATGCTACAACCTAATACAGAACGAGTGTCCAGTAAATTACTATTACTGTTCCTAGCATCACCCTGACCCCACCCTGACCCCCAAACACCGTTTTCCAGGAAGACGTGCCAATGTCTCCAGAGCAGCAGTAAGGCCGTGAGCGCTCAGGCTCTTGGCGGGGCTCGTTCTAAATGATCAGGCTCCCTGATTGATGGTCCCCTCTGCGTGCTTGCTCAAGACGGGCCTTCAAATGACTCCGTTTGGTTTCGGGAACCCAAACGTGGTAATAAGCACATGTCAATTCCACCAGCCCTGAGGTTGACCCTCCAGAAAGATAGGTGATCAAAATGCTGTTTTAAAATTAGCCAGCTGATGGTATTTCTATGCTGGTATGTGCTTGAAACGTCAGGATTAACACAATCGTGGGGAATCGTTGCGAGGCTCAATGTCAGGGATGTAAATCCGGGAGGAGCTGAAACGTGAGAGGAGCCATGAGCATCCTCGGTCAGCAGCGCCTGGGCGCGCGGCCATCTGCAGCCCATGAGCTTTGGTGGAGAACTCTGCAGTGTGAACCACGCTCTGACCCGGGTCGGGGGAGATGTGGGCCGGTGGTGCTGGCGATCTGCACTCAGGGCAGCCCCAGGCTCCCAGCGCCTTGCACACAGGGGCCCATCGCGGGGAGAAGCCAGTGCAGGAGAGGTGCGCGAAGTATCACGGAGAGATTTGCACGCGCTCCTTGGACAGAGGGCATGACAGCCCCTCGGATGCAGTCGTAAATCTCTATTCGATGATAGTGATCATAACGCAGCTTTATTCCAGTCATTCCAAGTGCTGTGTTTAGCTAATGTGAGCCGCCACCGTAAACACACAACGAAACCTGCAGCTAAGAACAGAAATCCAGTGCAAAGGGATAGATTTCCCTTGGTTCAGATCCTGGGTCCTTACCCATATTTTCAGTTTTTACTGCTCAGAATAAGGATTTAAGAAAGCACTTTCCAACATGCCATGTTTCTGTGCTAAGGGGAGGGAGATGTGACCTTCCGGATGTCTGCAAGTGAGAATCAGGGGTGCTGGCTCCCATGGCCCACGCTGGTCCCCATCAGGGTACCCCGTGGGGCGGTCGAGCCACGGGGCACCCAGGACAGAGCATAGCGCCCAGGCTAGAAGGAGTGGCGCTGGGCTGTCTCCATGTCAACATCCAGGGTTCATAAGGTGACAGCAAACACCTCCTGAGGTGTATTTCTTTCATGCGTTGAACGCATTTTGAAGGAAACATTAAGATGATTCCCCACAGTTTGGTGGGAGGCATCTGTAGATTCTTTTTAAGAGGACTGTGTTAGACACCACTCTGCCCTGTAGGGTCTCCCCCAGAAATGTCGATTAATCTGTCCCTACCTCTCCACCCCCTGACAACCCCTCACCAGGCCCACTGTTCCGGGGTGGTCCAGCAGGCTCCCACCCGCTCCAACTCTCCTGGAGGTGGAGGCTACTGTTGGCTCTTTAAGACAGAATTCCCCATGGTGGGGGCACAGCTCGGCATCCTTGCCACCAGGAGACATAGCTTTACCAGCCTTCACTGCACCCAGAATGTCCATGTTGGCACCGTGTGCCCGGCTGCCCTGGCTGCACCATTTACTCAGAGGGTGACCTCCCCTCCCACCTTTGTGTGTCTGGAAAACATCCATCTCCCGCCCTTGATCCAGCTCGATGGCTCTGGCGTCCCCTCCTCCCCTCTCCAGGACCAGGCTCCAGGCAGCAGGCTTGGGCTGTGATGTGACGAGTTCACTCACTTTGACGAGGGTCCCAGCACCTGTGCCCCACCCCAGTCCCATCCTGCACCGTCGGGAATCCCGCAGGGGCTAGTGCGGCAACTCAGCTGCCTCCCAGTGAGAGTCCTTATCCCCGACTCACGTCTGTCACTGCATGATTCTTGGGCATGTGGTGTCTGTTCTCGGCAAAGTTTCCCACTCGGGCAGGACTACGTTTGCTGAGTCCTCTGTGACAGCCGGCCACTTGGGAAGGGTGGTGCAGCCCTGTTGTGGAGAGAGATAGCATGAGCCACGAAGGGATAGGGGCCCAGTGCGAAGTGTTATCTTAAGTAAATAATTGGGCTTCATCTGTCATCGTGAAAATCAGGAGCAACACAAACATCCGGCAAGTGACAGTTAAGAACGTGATGGTCCAGCCACAGGACGATGCAGGGTGGACCCAGACAAGATGGAGCTGGCAGGGGCTCGAGGGAACGGAAGCATCCTCGAGATGCCTCATTAAGTGACCGATGTGCGCTTGCATGCCCTGCTGCTATAAAAGCAAATCTGTGTGTAATAAACTAGGAAAGAATAATCCGCCTGCCGAGGTAGGGGACACGGGTTCGAGCCCTGGCTTGGGAAGATCCCACGTGCCGTGGAGCAACTAGGCCCGTGAGCCACAACTACTGAGCCTGCGCGTCTGGAGCCTGTGCTCCGCAACGAGAGAGGCCGCGATAGTGAGAGGCCTGCGTACCACAATGAAGAGTGGCCCCCACTTGCCACAACTAGAGAAAGCCCTCGCATAGAAACGAAGACCCAACTCAGCAAAAATAAATAAATTAATTACTAAACTCCTACCCCCAACATCTGAAAAAAAAAAAAATTACGATGTAGAAAAGGATGAGAGGCTTATGCCAGAAGGTTAACCATTTTGGCTGTCTGATGAAGCATGGGATGGTTTGCTGTCTACTTTTTATGGTATGGTTAGATGATTTTCTAAAGAATGAATTATTAATTTCAAAAAAAAATAATAAAACAAAAAATCAATTTAGAAATGGGCAAAGGATCTAAACAGACATTTTCCCAAAGACACGCAGATGGCCAACAGGCACACGAGAAAATGCTTAACATCACTAAATATCAGGGTGATGCAACCCAAAACCACGACGAGATAATATCACCTCACACCTGTCGGAACGGCCATCATCAAAAAGACAACAATAACAAGTGTTGGCGACGATGTGGAGAAACGGGAAATTGGTGCAGCCGCTGGGGAAGAGAGTATGAAGGTTCCTCAAAATACTGAAAAGAGAACTACCATATGATCCAGCAATTCCACTTCTGGGTATTTATCTGAAGAAAGTGGAAGCGGTAACTCAAAATTATATATACACTCCCATTCTCATCGCAGCCTTATTTACAAAAACCAAGATACGGCAGCAATCTAAGTGTCCACTGATGGTTGAGTGGATAACAAAGATGTGGCATATGTATACAATGGAATATTACTGAACCATAAAAACCAAGGAAATCTTGTCATTTATAACATGAACGGACCTTGAGGGCATTATGCGAAGTGAAGCAAGTCGGACAGGGGAAGACAAATACCACTTATATGTGGAATCTGAAAAAAGTAAAACAAAAAACTCAGGCTCATAGGCACAGAGAACAGACTGGTGGCTGCCAGAGGTGGGGGAAATGGGTGAAGGGGTGAAAAGCCTCAAACTTCCAGCTAGAAACTAAATAAGCCACAGAATAAGCCACTATACTGCATGGCGACTGTAGTCAACAATATCGTATCGCGTATCTGCCAGGTGCTAAGAGGGTAAATCTTAAAAGTTCTCATTACAAGAAAAAGAATCTACAGCTGTGTGTGGAGATGAAGGGGGAGATGAAGGGTACTGGGATTCTTGCAGTGGTCATTTTCCAACACATACACACATCACATCAGCATGCCGCCCCCCCGAAACTAATAGAATCTATGTCACTTATACCTCAATAAAAAAAGAAAATATGAATGTGCTGCATGCCAGATCATCACATAAAATTCTCCATCACAGGGGGTACCCGCTGTAGCAGGAGAAATGCCTCCTAACAACCCACAAATCCTTCTTTTCTCAAGCGTTGGTAAAATCGTCCAACGTAAGGCTTGATTCATACACTGATAAGCATACCTAAGCTCACTAATGAATACAGCTAAACTCTGGGGAAATGTCAACACCTAAACGTCATGGAGGAGCTTGCTGCCATCCAGGATGTTCTAGGCCACTGTCTAATCCCAGCTGGTTTCCCCTGAGTGGTGCTGACACACTGGGACACATTCAGAATCTTTTTCTTTAAGTACAATGTTTTTTTTGCTCTCATTTTCTGGGTTTTTTTTTCCCACCTAAACCTCTTGTCCATGTTTAATTTCAGTTGCCAAAGGAGAAAGCTAAGAGTTCTTCTCTGCTCATTTCCTGTTTTTTTTTTTTTTTTTTGCGGTACGCTGGCCTCTCACTGCTGTGGCCTCTCCCATTGCAGAGCACAGGCTCCGGACGCGCAGGCTCAGCGGCCACGGCTCACGGGCCCAGCCGCTCCGCTGAATGTGGGATCTTTCCGGACCGGGGCGCGAACCCGCGTCCCCTGCATCGGCAGGCGGACTCTCAACCACTGCACCACCAGGGAAGCCCTCGTTTCCTGCTTTAAAGTCTTTGTAAAGGGTGTCCTGGGTACAAAAGGCAGTGACAGGCTGGGGCTCTCTGCGCATTCGCTCTCATTTCTGTTTCTGTTCCCTTTGCTGGGTCCCTTTAAATTACTTTCCTAAATTAATGAATCAATGGCAATACCCTCCTGCAGCTACAAATAAGAAAGCCTGCAGCCTTCTTCTGTCTTTCTCGCTCAATTAGTTTTCACATTCGATCAGCAACCTCCTCTGGCTACTTTTACTCCCTGAACGCACCTAAACCTCATCCTCTCCCAGCCTCTCTGCTCCCCACCTGCTGGCCTCACCCCTAAGCCAACTCACTTGTTTATTGCAACAGCCTTTAATCGGTCTCCCCACCTCCAGCCTCTCTGGCTCCAATCCATTTTCTGTGCTTTACTTAGTACGTCGTAAAGAAATGTCGTTTCACTCCCCAATTTGCCAACTGGCAGTTCCTCTTCTGCCACAGGATAAAGATCAGTTTTCTCCAGAAGACACGTAAGGCCCCTTTGTACCCAACTCCAGCTTGCATTTCCAGTTTCATCTCTTGCTTCCAGGAGACAGCTGGCCCCTGTTTTGTAGCCACATGTATCGCCTGACTCTTCTGCGGGGACGTATCCCTCTGTCGTCTTTTTTTCTTTAAATAAAACGGTATTTGTAATTGAATTGTTGGAAATATCTTTTTCACTCCTAATTTTGAAACAACGATAGTACAATTAGTTGCAAGGAAATGTCAAACCCTGATTCAGTCATCGTTTTTGAACAATAACCCGTAGGAGAGCAGCTGTCTTGACTGAAGCAGGAGGATGGCCTCTGCCTCTGGCCAGAGAGTCCGACATTACGGCAGTGAGGACACCAGATCTTTAACAAACGACCAAATGAGGAATTTTATACACTGTTGCGTCTAAAATCCACAGTTGTTTTGTAAACCATTAACAAAACAACAGAGGGTAAAGTGTGGGAGAGGGGAAGTACCTCTTAGAATCAAGGACATACCCAAGTTACTGGTGAATGAATATCCTCACAGTTACCAGCCTGTGATATCACATGCACTCAAACACACTCATCCATGGTTCTCTCTGCCTGGAGTCTTGTGCACCTGCCTCAGGCCTGGAAACTGTTGGTTCATCCATCAAGACTCAGCTCAGCTGGTACTTATTCCAGGAACCCTTCCCAGAAATCCCCAGAGGAACTTGGTTGTCTCGCCCTTAACTGGGCATCTTTCCCACCAGGCTCCGAGCTCCCCAGGGATGGGCTCACCTTCCTCATGCTTCCTCCCGTTTCTGTGACTGAGCCTGGCACACAGTATCAGCCACTCAGTCACGTTTACATAAATGTAATATGAACACACACATTCTCCATGGGGAGAAAACAGGATTCAATACCAGGAACACCTGTTTCTCAACGGATTATTCTCGTTCTTCACATGTGAAAAGTCACTACTGGGCATATACCCTGAGAAAACCATAATTCAAAAAGAGACATGCACCCCAATGTTCATTGCAGCTCTGTTTACAATAGCCAGGACATGGAAGCAACCTAAGCATCCGTCGACAGACGAATGGATAAAGAAGATGTGGCACATATATACGATGGAATATTACTCAGCCATAAAAAGAAACGAAACTGAGTTATTTGTAGTGAGGTGGATGGACCTAGAGTCTGTCCTACAGAGTGAAGTAAGTCAGAAAGAGAAAAACAAATACCGTATGCTAACATGTATATGGAATCTAAAAAAAAAGGTACTGATGTACCTAGTTGCAGGGCAGGAATAAAGAGGCAGACATAGAGGACAGGGGGTGGGAGGGTGAAGCTGGGGTGAAGTGATAGTAGCATCGACATACATACACTACCAAATGTAAAACGGTTGGCTGGTGGGATGCAGCCGCACAGCACAGGGAGATCAGCTCAGTGCTTCGCGAGGACCTAGAGGGGTGGGATAGGGAGGGCGGGAGGGAGGCTCAAGAGGGAGGGGATATGGGGACATGTGTGTGCATATGGCTGATCTGCTTTGTTGTGAAACAGAAGCCAACATGGTATTGTGAAGGAATTATACTCCAATAAAGACCTATTAAAAAAAAAAGTCCTTGGAAACCAATGTTAGTGAAGCAGTTACTCAGATGTCCTCATTGAGAAGATGTGACTTACAAGTTTGGGCTGGAATAAAATTAAATTAGAAAAAAGTAGCCGTGCCAACTGTGACGTGGACAAACATGACAAATGTACTCCCATTTCTTAAAATAAAAATATCTTATCACTTGAGAGGTGTCGCCTGCATCAGCCCGTAGGCTACGCCACCGTGGTGCTAGTTACAGAATTTCCAACCAGTACTCACAGTTATAGACGGAGGGATGGTACCCTGCTAGCATTAGGCACTTCATACCATCAAGACGTTTCTGAGAATAGTGTCCTGTTTGAAGAAGCAAATTGTGATAAGGAAGGAACATAGGCAAGCTTTCCATTTTCCAAGTTATTTACACGATCATTCATTCAGCAAATAGCAACATGTATTCAGCATGTAGTACGCATGAGGTGTGGTTCTTGGGGCTGGAGGTGAGGAGGAAGACAGAGGCAAAGCCACACGTCTCTGCTGTAAGGAGGCACCTGGGCTCCAGAGTGGACGTTTAGCGCAGTGGAATATCCATTTCCGAACATTCCGACATTGCGTAGTCTAATGAAGAATAGTTTCTGTTTAACATTTGGGACTATCCAGGAGCCACTTTAATTTCAATACTGGTTTTTATTTTTCCTAAAAAGTAAAATCAGTGGACCTAATTTAATATATGGAGAGTCACCCAGAATGAGTCACCGTGACAGGCTCTTCCAGGGACGTTTATTCAGGACTTTGCTATGGACTGAGTCTTATGCTACTGCTTGAGAGCCACAGACAAGAGACAGGGGAGCAGATGACAAGAGACAAAAAACTGAAAATGCCCAGGGCTCCGCTAGACAGTTTCTGATAATGTGAGGACATAAAGGAATGTCATTTGGGATCTTCTTACGTTTCAAACTCACGCCAAAACCCAGAAAGTCACCTTGACTTTTCTTGCTTGTCCGGGCATCTCGCTGCTTGGTTCCGAAGTACTGTGCAGTGATACCTTGTAACCCTGAGACCCATCCTCTGGCCTCCATCCTTAATCCTTCTAGCCTGAAAAATAAAATAGTCTTTTTCTGTTCAGACTATTTCAACGGTTTCCCAGTGGGTCTGATTTGCTGTACTATCACCAGAGTTATCTTTTAAAAATGAGAATCTAGTCCTTTGTTCTTCTACTTAAACCCTTGCAATGATTCTTCAGTGTCTACAGGATAAAGCTAAATCCTGAATGTGACAGAAGATGCTTCATGGCATCTTCCGGGATTATTTTCTGCACCTCCTCAGACTCGTCCCTTGTCTGTGCCCTGGCATGTTGAGCCACTGTGTCCCGAGTGAGCCATGTCCTCTACAAGTTCCTCCTTTTGCTCCTGCTGGCCCCCTCCCTTCCCTGTGTGGCCTGCGGGGCTTGCATCAAAGCTCTGGTCAGGCATCTCCCAGGCGGGCCGTTCCCTGACTCTTCCTCAGAGGTCTGGTTCTCGGGTCTGGAGGGACTGACTGCCAAGCACCTAAGCCCTCACACTTGTAACCTCTCTCTCTTGTTTCTCCATCCTAGGGTGGAAACCGCTTGCTGGAGATATAGTTACCATTGTATGACACTCTATGATACTTCCTGTTTGCCTTTTTGGTTCTCTACTACCTGCGTCAAAAGTCTTCATGTTGAATTCTCTCTGGTGTGATATCTGTTTACTGATATCTGACTGATGTAAAAGTTATCACCAGAAATGGTCTCAGGAAACAGACACTCAAAATGGTATTTGGAGATTCCATTGGTCATGCCATTAGATTTGAAGGCAGGGCTGAGTTCCATGCAAATGGGAATTAGGACACTGTCTCCAAAGCACTGACATCATCCTTATTCAAATTACCACCTGCGATGGATGGATATGGAGTGATTACCTAAAAAAAAAAAAAAAAAAAAAGAGTGACTTGGGGGACTCCTGTGGCGTTCCTGGTGACCATAGGATGGTGGGATTCGCTGACTGCTCCTTGGTGCCATGAAATGTTTCTAGAAAGAATTTGACAAACTCAAGTTTTGAAACTCTCAGGTCAGGTCATGGTCAGAGGAAAGCAGGACTTCCATGGTGACCATAAAAGGAGCTCTTAACCCCTCATAGTTGCAGGGTTCACCTCCCTGACAATCAGACACAGCATGAACTGTGCAGGTTGCAGAATAACAAGGTGGGTTGAATTCACAGCCTCACATGCTCTGAAATAACCTAATCTTGGAAAGTCACCTTGCAAGGGGTTACCTATTCCATGAAGACCCACCACACATGTTGTCCCCAGACATGTAACTAGGCTCAGATCTCAGCACATGCCTGGGTGGAAGTACAAAGTCTGACTCGGGAAGAAGTAGCTTATCCTCTACAAGAAAGTTTTTAAAAGTTTGTTAGTTTATCTTGCAGAAACCTAAGTTATATGTGTGGAAATGGATTCTAAGATATTAGACCCAGAAGGATGGAATATGACCCTGGGATCGGCCAAAGCAATTAACACGCGTGAGCTTCCCAGAGAGCCTGGGTGCGGTGAGTCAGTTGGTGTGGTTGGTTGGAGATGCCTCTAATGGTTGATCCACGTTATTGGCAGAAACTTGAACCAACGGTGGCCTGCACTCAATGGAGTTGGGATGTTAGAACTCTCCTGGTATAACATAGTACATATATACATGGATCCAAAGTTTTAGAGGGTACAAATGTTGGAAGAGATTTATTATGTGTGGGAAAGGATTTATTCTGCACAGCCATGTATCCAGACTAAGACCCGCAAGACAGCGCTTTGCTAAAAAAACATTGAGAAATACCTTAGCGAGGGTAGCAGCGTGACCCTTGGAGGCTGTCCTTGGAGGCGAGGAATGACAGAGGGAGGAACGACCAGGTTCCCTGCTTCACTGGAGGGTGGCGGGGACTGGGCTGCTGCGAACAGTGAGCTAAGCTTAGAAACAAGTGGCTGCCTTTGCCATGACGAGCATCAGAGACAAGCGGTGATCACAGTGTTTCCCTGACAGGGAGTCTTGGCAGAGTGTCAGGGGTGATGGTGGTCCTGGGAATGAAATAGACAAGCCATTCACCAAAACGTTACCCGGTCTACATACACCCACGTAACAAGAACACCAGGCTGATGGCCAGAAACCAAATAGAGTCCATACATAGTGAAGTCCACCTCCTCACCCAGTTTCTGGAACCGAACAAGATCACAGACGTGACAGCCTTGGGTCAAGGGCGTTGGGTACACCTGAGGAGGGGTCCTGAGACACTGCCACACACTTCAGGGAAGTCTTCCACAAAGCTTGTCCTGTATGGACCTGTCGTCATGTACCAGGGGGACTGGTTCTGGGGAAAAGAAAATGCCCAGTTATCTCAGGAGTTTCTAGACAACGTATAAGAATTTATACCTTTCCTAGAGTCCCCTCCCCCACCAGAAAAGCCCCGGAAGCACCCTGTGACCCAGCATCCACAGTATGGCTGAAGGCGGTCAGGTGCTAAGTAGTGTTTTGGCTCAATTTTGAATCATTGTGGATTTGTACACCCACCTGGGGCAATTTTCTCAGGTTCTAGAAGTTTTAACTGGAATGGACATAGTTGACAATGACAGAATCCCCATGCAATCCCCTGACCCCGGAAGTGAGGGCTGCCGTGACCCTGAAAGATCTCCTACCCACCAGAATATTAAACAAAGACAACACAACATCCTTGGAGAAATTACAGATTAGATCCATCACTGGAGACTTGAAAGATTCAGAACATGTACAATAGCATTTCACATGATTGAGCCATCTGCCCTTATGTGTACAGAAGGTGGAAGGGTCTTGGAGAATAGCCCTGGATGATGATAAATTGGGTCAGGTGGTGGCTCTAATTGCAGCTGCTGTTCCAGACGTGCTCTCTGTACTGGAGAAAACCAACACAGGTGCCGGAATGTGGTTTTCAGCTATTGTGGGCAATTGTCTTTTTCTCCAAACCAATTTGCACTAGCAGGTTCCCTTTAACCTGAAAGGGGCAACCACACAACGCAACAGTCCTGTCCCCAGGCTGTGTACCCCATCTCTCCTGTTCCCTGCCGTAAAATGGTCCCCAGCAGCCTGATTATCTGAAATTCCAAGGAAGATCACAGTGGTTTACCACATGGGTAAAGTTATGCTCGTGAGACCTGGTGAGCGGGAAGGAGCAGGTACTTTAGGAGCCCTAGGAAGATGAATGTTAAGCCAGAGGGTGAGAGAAAACCCCATGAAAATGTGGTGGTCCATCACATCGTGAAGTTTCTGGAGCTCTGGAACTTGCTACGAGAGCCGCCAACGTGAAGGATACGGCGCTGACTTTCCACTCAGAAGGAAGCATGATGCCAAGGAGGCTGTTTTGGATTTCAGAGGCAGCATGCATCATGTACAGAGGGGATGTGTACTGCACGCACCACACACTCCAATCCGTTTACTGAACCGCCCGTGAGATCGCCAGGTGTGAGTGGGGCCAGAGCACTGAAGTGCTTCAGAAGGAGGCCCGGCTATGGAGTGGGCGGATCTACTGGAAACAGGGGTACTGGGGTGCCTGTAGCAAATAGGGGCGCTCTCTGGGGCCTCTGCCATGCACGGGCTGGAGGTCAGAGCCTGGCCTCTTGGGCAGCCCTGTTCCATTTTAACTCCTGTCAGAATCACCTGGAGGCTTGTTCAAACACAGACTGCTGGGCTGCACCCCTGGGCTTCTGATTCAGGCATTGGGATGAGGACCTCTTAGGGCTGTTATCCAGCTGACCACACCTACCCTGAGCTCTGGGTGGAGTGATGGGAAGGAGGAACGCAGGTGGCTTCTAAAACTTAGAAAAAGCAAGGAGACAGACTCTTTCCAGAATCTTCCAGAGGAAAGCAGCCTTGCCCACACCTTGGTTTTAGACTCTTGGCCTCTGGAGCCGTAAGAGAAAATGTGTGCTGCTCTCAGCCACCACGTCTGTGGTACCTTGTCACAGCCGCCACAGGAGACGCACGCAGATGCAGTGTGCAGATGTGACCCAGGTGACTCTTGGGACTCTGTGTCCCCTCATTTTGGGACCAGAATAAGAGCATCGTCTTTTGCGTAAAGTGAGAGGAACAGCTCCGTGTCACGTGTACCGTGCGGAGGCGTGGACGTGCGGGGAAGGGAGAGGATGCTGGGCGGGTGGAGGGTGGGCTGTGCTGTTATGAATGCACGGTCTCAGCTGCAGAGGCACTTCTAGGCTGCGCTCTGTGAAGCTGGGGCTGCGCCTCTGCAGATCGAATTTCTGCTTTGCCCGCTGTTCCTGGTGGGCCGTTCAAAGGGGGCGAGAAGGAGACGGGTGCCCTCCTTCCCATTTTGCTCCCTGTTGCTCAGCCGCGGCCCTCCTTGCAAGCAGCAGTAGCAGCTCATTTCGGTGCCGCGGTTGGCTCTGCTTTGCTTTTATTTTTTGCTCGCTCCCCCAAACCATCCTCCTTGCTCAGGGCTCCCCCAAACCATCCTCCTTGCTCAGGGCTCCCAGCCACAGCTGACTTGCGTTTCCTTATTAGTTGCCTGAGTCTCGGAAAACTGGGGTCCCTTCCCCGAGCTCCTGGGATGTCAGCACCAGCCGCGCAGTTACCCTCCTCTGTAGATGTCTCCGTGATTCCCAATGTGAACGATCCCAGCATCTTCCCTTCGCCCCCACGGCTCCAGCTGCCTCTTTAACTCCCTGCCTCTGTGACATCTCGGTTTCCTTTTTGCTTTTCTCAGTTTTTCGATATCTAGCTTAAAATTATTTAATTAATTTATCTCTACTAAATAAAGGCGTGGTTCCTGTTTTATGACTGCACCCTGGCTGATACGCTCTGCTTTCTGCAGAGTCGCTGTGATAATTCCGAGGGACACCAGCAGAGAGACCATGGGGAGGCTGAGTTGGAACACAGTTTTCTGTGAGGCATGTCTGGTGGCCATGACAGCTGACAGTGGTTGACCGCTTACATTAACACCCGGTCTCCAAGTCACCGTCAACTGTTGCTATCATAGCACCAAAGGATGTGAGTCGTGCGTTCACCAGGTGCTGCTGGGGGGCTCCAAGCCAGCTGCCCATACAATCAATCTTGGTTATCATGACGGTGATTCAGGACACGCATACACAAGGCCGCCGCTCTTATTAAAGTCATCAGGGGTCACACCTGTGCATTGAGAGAAGGCGTGAAAATCGCTTTCTGTTCAACCATGACCACAGAGAAGATTTAGAAAGGGACAACCACTTGTTTTTTTGTTTCTGAGCTCAGCTGTGGTTTTCAAAGCATGCTGGTATCTAATAAAGACCTCATGGCATCATGTCCTCCCGTGGTGATCGTCATGCTTCATGTTCAACAACCCAGGAACAATCAGACCTTTGGGGCTATTTTCAAAAGCAAAGGAAAATAAGTTTTTACGTGAAATTTATTCAGGATTCAGTCATCACCATTTAATAAAGTGAAACAATTTCTATTAGGTCTTAAGCTGTTGAGATTTTAGGGGTATCCTTATGCCTCTTAGATGGACCAATGGCTGATCACTTTCTGGGAAGCCTTGAGTGTTTTTGAGAGAATATCCCTTGGAAGAAGAACACACAGTCTGGTGGCAAAAATTGTTCCCTGCGTTTAAAGCCTTCACAGGTGCTTAAGAGTTTTGCAAATTGCAGGAGAGAGAAAAGTTGCATGAGTTTGCAAGAGATGAACTTTAGAAATTCCCACATTATACCAAAAAAAAAAAGAACCTTATCCTTTTGGCCTCCTTCAGTTGGAGGCTAAACAGAGGAATGTTTCAAGTACGTGTTTAGTCTCAAGTCATGACTAGATTATCTGTACAATTTAAATACAGCTTAAAATTTAACACCGTACAAATGCATCTCTTTAGAAATCATTATTTCTACTCCTGTAAGCATGACATGAGACCCAGCATACATTAGAAGTGTATTTCATTCTCTTTTTCTTTTGCTGTTGCATGGGAATAATCCTTGCTCTGCCCTGGGGACAAATAGCCCAATACATCTGGAGTATAAGCCAGGGGGTGGGCTCTGTGACGGACCCCCGGGTCCATCAATGTTAGGTCCATCAATGTTAGTTCCGCGTCCTTTGAAAGGTTTCATGTGCCGCTGATTTCCCTCGATAAACACATAATCTACTGCAGATAAGCTTCTCTTTCTAGATGCATGATGTTTTGCCTTTATCTAAACAGTCTCTATTTATAAATCTCCTTTATTCCTTCCAATAAGCCATACCGTGTGACTCCCAGGCAGGGATGCCAAAGCAAAGCCTTAAGTGGAAGGAGCCCAGAGAGGGTCACTGGGACACAGAGCACACGTTGTTGAGAAGCCGCGAAGGAGAGGGAACATTTTAGAGGATCCCCAACACCATGAGTAGCATATGCATGAGAAAGTTTAGGAACGCCTTCTTTAAGTTAAGAAAAACCCAGACTGCTCCCAGACTGAACTTCAGTATGCACTCTGGACTAGCAAATTCCAAGAGCCAGCGTTCCTGCTGAGCGTACATTAAACACGCCTTCGGGTTCCAGGAGTGTCGAACAGCTTTATCCCTGACATCCCCAGAGACGTCACCTTTCCTTCAGCCTCCTTACGATACCTGCATGCATGGCTTACGCTGGGGATAAGGGTAGAGAGATTTGTAGCTAAGCATAGTTCTCTTCTCATTTTTACAGGTTTTCAAATGAGCACATTTTCTTGGTAAGGCTGTGCCTCTGTTCCTTTACTGTATTTGAAGCCGTGGTCTTGGATACGGAAAACACTGAAGCTGATAAATTGCATTTCACAGCTAAAACAACTGCAATTCCTGGCACGGTGGACTTTTACATAATGTTCTTTGCCATGGGCAAAACTTTTTTCTAAAGAATTTGAAGGTTCTTTTTTTTCTCCCTGCGAAGAAGGAAATCGTGATACGTCTCAATTTATCCTCAACTGAGATGTTTGATTTCACAGTTATTCAGGAAACTCTAATGGCGTTTTATTTCAGTAGACTTAGTGCCTCACTGCTCTCTCCCCACTTTGTCTTGTCCCTTTGGGTTCGAGTGAGGAAATTCTCCCATTTGACAGAAGCACGGCTCTCTGATGGAGTAGGGTTGGGCAGAGGACACACCAGAGCACAGAAGAGGTTCTTGGCACTGCATCAGATCTGACGCTGCCCTCTCTTTCTGCTTGGGCCTCTGCTCAAGCAATGCCACCTACTTCAGGATTCCATAGAGAACCTATCTTTAACTGTCATTAACACGGAGAGTACTCAGGTGGACAGTCCCATCCCTTCCCTCACAAACAAGCCCAACAACAATATTGGTTAATTGTCCGCATGGTCCTGGCCAGGGCCTGGTGCTCTATTCCTGGAGCAGCTCAGAGGCACAGAATCTAAGCTCGATTGTGGTACGGGGTCCATATACAGTGGAAGGAACGTGCCCCAGTACCCTGCGGTCCCACTGCTCTGGTTCCGTTGTGAGAACAGTGACTTTGCTGGCAGATCTGCATTCAGGGAGTGAGCGCGTCCAGACGGCACACTTGGGAGCCGGTGGCTGGGGCGAAAGGACGGCAGCGAGATCCGGGCGCGGAGCGGGGCCTGTAGCCCCGTGAAAGGTCGTCACACCACCTCCTCCACGGAAATGCCTCGTGTCACCACCCATCAGTGCATTCTCGCCAGCCCCGATGCTTCGTCCACGACACCCTCTGTGCTTCATGCGAGATAATCCCACTTCTCATTTACCCCAGTGAAGTTGCATCGGCCTCTATTGTAGTTAATAGTTTTTTTGGTTTGTTTCAAAAATTATATTTAATCATGATTCAGTATCTCACTGATGCGCTATGTAGCCCAGATAAATAGGTTTGGTTTTTTTCCCACCCAGACAGACTACTCCTTTCCAAGTGTCACTCTGAGGATCTAATTATTCCTTAGAGCTTCTATTTCTTCCTCAGAGCACAACAAAAATGATCTAATTTTACTGTAAAATCTAGTGGGAGGGATACACCAGCTTCAGATTTCACTTATCCAACTTGGAGATGATCATTTGTGACAAACATCTCAATTCAGACATTGGTATTTTTCTGTGTTTTCCTATAATCAAATAGTAAGCAATTTCACACCCCCAAACAGGTCATAAGCAGCAAGACTTTGGCACAGTGAGTGAGCAGGGGCACCTGCCCACAGGCCCGCACCCCGCACATCTACAGACGCTTACAGGATGCTGGCCCACAATTCGAGGGCTTCCTCGGGTCACGGGGACTGCAACGGCCCGGAGGTCCATGCCGTGTGCACTAAACACTCTTGTCTACTGTCCGATGATGCCCTTTCTCTTGTCAGCGCTAAGAAATAGCATCGCAACCAGGTATTGAAAAGAAGCACGGAGTAGAAATTCAGAGCAGGCGAGCACCCTGGCCATGGCGGACTCTCAAAGTCACAGGGCGTGAGGGCTGGGAGGGACCTTGGGCCTTACCTGGAGGGACTTGGCCTTTGAGTAGGGAACTGGGGACCGGAGCGGGAGAGGTGCCCTGGCCAGGGTCTCAGGTCAGCAGGAGAGGCATGGGCACCAGGGCCTAAATGTCGAGGCCCGATTTCTCACACTGCCCTTCCCTTCCCGGTGTGGACCTACGTGTCCCCTCACCTGGATCGCCCATCCTCCAGGGGAAAGGCCATCTGGAGAAGGCCTGCTACAACCTTCCCGATTTCCAAGTCAACGGGAGCCAGCGGGGGCAATGCAGATGCTGGGCACCCGGGCCTGTAACCAGGATACTGGTGCGATGTCTGCACTCAGGGCTCCCTCGCCGGGGGGAGACCATGGGCTGTGGGCCCCGTGGCCGCCTACCTGTGCAGAGCCTGGGGTCAGTGTGCCCGCCTTGGCCCCCCAGCCCCTTGTGTGTGTGACCGAAGGTGGCCGTCGGTGAACGCGGCTGGGTTCCTGGGAGATAATGAGCATGGGCTGCACGGCGGGGTTTGGGGCTGCAGCTCTTGGGCCAGACCTTAGAGGCCTGCTGGGCCGTCCAGAGCTGAACCATTTGGGCAAATGATTCAAGCCTCACAGCTTCATTTCCTGTGTGTGAAGTGGCCAGCAGGGGGCCTGGCTAATTAGCTCTCAAACAATAACGATGTGCATGAATATGCTTATACTGGAGGCTTTTCTGCTGTTTTTAGGGCATTTGGGTGTTTTGGTTTTAGGAAATTGTAATTCAGAAGGAAGGAGTGGGAGAGAATGGAGACCGCAGAGCAGAGGCTGGGGCCGTGGTCCTGGTCACCACTCAGCTCCTCTCGAAGAGGCCCCGGGTGGGGGACACCCAGACCTACTAACTCATAATCCGGGAGAGCCCATGGGACGTGCACGTGTAACCCACGGCCCCCCTCACTGCTCGTGCAGCCTCAAGCCCACCAGATTCCAGCTGGTCTGGAAAACTGTAGCCACAAAACCGCAGGTCGAAGCCGAGCCCCAGTGCATGGCCTGGGCTTCTCGGCTTCAGCTCGCCAGCACTGGCTCCTTTCTCTACTTTCTGCTTCTGTTAATCAGCATGAGATGTTCCCTGTGTTTGCAGGTAACTCACTAAGCACCAGCAGCAGGCAGGCGCCCGTCAGGACAGAGGCCCCAGGTTAGGGAGGCTGACGTGGCATCGGAGCAGCAAAAATGCAGAAAGGGAGCCCGGCGGTGCAGAGTCTGCAGGAAGTGGCATCGCCCTGCGGCAGAGAAACGGGGGAAGAAGTCGGACGATTGTAACGTGGCAGTTTGGAGGTGAAGCCCGCAGTGCTGTGGCTCAGCACGCTGGGGGCTGACCCGGGGTCTCTGAGCGCTAGGGAGGAGGGCCCAGTTGGCCCATGGGGGCATCTGAAGGGGCGCGGTGGGGCTGCTCGATGGTGTTGGAAGTCTGGCAGGTGGATGCAGGTGCTTCTGGAACAGACTGCACTGTGCAGGGAGAAGCATTCCTGAGTGGTCACTGCAGAGCAGAAAGCAAGTGGGGGACCTTGTAGCACCACGCGGCGGGGCCTGGCTGGGAGCAGCTGGCCGTGGGGAGAGGGATTTGCAGGGGCTGCCCCGAAGCAGAGGACAGAGTGAGGCTGGAGCTGGGGGTCTGAAGCCGAATCCGGCCTCTGTACCCCGACACTGAATTAAATCTTGGAGACAGAGTTTTGGGTGGAGTAGAAAAGAATAACTTTATTGCTCTGCCAAGGCAAAGGGGGCCACAGCAGGCTAGTGCCCTCAAGACTGTGTGGCCCACCCTGGAGGGGGTAGTGAGGCGTTTTATAGCCATGGTTCAAAGCGGGCACGGTCAGCACATAGACACTCTTCTGATTGGTTGGTGCTGAGGTCATCGGGAGTCGGCATCATCAACCTTCTGGTTCCAGCCGATCTGGGGTCGCTGTGCTTGAGGGCAGCATCCAGCCAGTTAACTTCTCCCACCTGGAGGAGGCTTCAGTAACTGCAAAACAGCTCCAAGATATTGTTCTGTGCATCCCTTGAGGAGGAACCAGGACCCCGCGCCCAGGCTGCACTGTAGTTTCCTGACCGCTCCTCCCTTGTCTCTGCATCCCCTCCCTTCTCTGATTAACATCTGTTGGAACCTGCCCTTTGGAGCTAGGAAAGGTCACGGAGGCTGAATGAAGCCTATTACCTGTAAGCCAGAAGTGGGGAACAGAGAAAGGCTCTTGTGCCCTGGAGCCCCACAGGGCCCTGCTCGGCGCTCTGGTGAGCTCATCACCTCCCTGAACAAATGGCTCCTTGATAACAAGGTAACGACCCACATCCCGCCATCTCGTACCTCACAGCCCACCTCTCTCCCCCTCAGATAAACTGGATCTGCTGCCCACGTTATCATTCCTGTGCTTTGCTTTTTACATAGATTTCTTGTGTCTGCATGTGTACTTAAGTTTATTTTTAAAATTTTCGTTTTTCATCTTCATGAAAAAAAGGTAGAAATGTTGAAAGCAATCTTGAGTTCGTTCTTTTAATTTAAAATTATATCCCTGCGACTCATCGGTATTTCTTCCTGCTGTGGCGGTTTCCCTTTAGGCCGCTGCATTACGTTCATTCTGTTACCGAGTCCAAGCTCGCTCTGCTCGCCGCACAACAGGCCAGTCAATGAGAGGCGAGGCGCTGAGACAAGGAGGACGACTTTATTCGGAAAGCCGGTAGACCGAGAAGATGGCAGACTAGTGTCTCTGAAAAACCATCTTACGGGGTCTGGATGCCAGTTTCTTTAATAGAACCAGAGAGGGAGAGGTGGTGAGGAAGTAAAGTAAAAGGGCCATCAGTCTTGCAAAACATCTCCTGGAATAGCCAGCCTCCGGGAGGGGATGTGTTAATTTCTTCTTTTCTGCAGCCATCCACAGGTGGACAGGGTCAGGTTGTCTCCCTGTGAGCTGAACAAAGGCACTTTAGTTTAACCTTCAGACAGAGGGGCAGGGTTCCCAAAAGCAACGAAAAGCAAAGGTTAAAGTCAAAGAAACAGATGGAACAAGGAGTCCGATTTAGCTCTTCCCTGTTACAATTCTTTGCCTGTATCCTCTAGTTCTCTCCTCCTCTGCTGGGATCCTTTGGATCTCGTCCATCATCTGTGAGGCTCCGACAGTCAGTTTTGACCAAGTCTCCCCAGATATTCAAGAATTCCTCAATGCTTGTACACGAAGCAGTAGCGCTGGGGGTGGGGGCAGGGTGTGTGTCTTCTATTTTAAGAGAAAATCCCCAGCTGTTTTCCAAAGCAGTTGCACCCACTGACCGTTCCACCAGCTATGTATGGAAGAGCGGGTGAGCTGCACTTATCCAGTGCTGGTGTGGCCAGGAGTCCTCGTGTCTTCCATGCGCTGGGGGCACAGCGGGACTCCCTGTGGCTGTGGTCGTTCACCCCTTGACCTTGAGGGCAGGGGCACAGCCTCCGGACTTGTTCCCGCAGTCTATCCTCTTCTGTTAACCGTCTCCTGCATCACTTTTCTACTGGGCCCTGATTTCCTAGTGATCTGTGGGTGTTCCTTATTCATCCTGACACCAGCCCTCTGTCAGTGTCGTGAATAATTTCCCCCAGGTTGTAACTTGCCTTTGCATTTTCTTATCTCTGAAATTAGAAAATCAACTCTGTGTACACTGTGATGATTCAGGGCTCACTTACATGATTCCTGTTCCTGGCTTGGGGGGTGTCACAGAAGGTGGGGTGACCACCCCTCTCCCACGCTGCTTCCAGCCCTGAGTGGTGAAGACCAACACTGTCCCCGTACTGAGAGTCGAGATTCGGGTTAGGATTTGGAACCGGTCAGAACGAGGGACCGATTGGAGTCCTGGTCCTCCTGATTTTGTCACTTCTTCACTGTCTCCTGGCTAACGTTCCTCCATGGAAAACAGAAAAGATGAAATTTCAGATGAAAAGACATAAAGCAAGATACTGGCTTAGTGACTCCGAGTGAGGAGTAAACATGGGCTATCGGTGGCTCATTTTGTAGGTGATGATGAGATAACTCAGGTGCTCTCTTGGGCACCTCCCACTTGACAGACAGGTTGGACTTAAACCTTCTCACAAACTGTAAGGTCAGCACCCATGTGACAGATGAAGAACGCTTTTTCTGGGACTCTGAAGATATTAACAGCTCGGAGCCATTTATTTATCCTAACTTATAAAATATCACAGTTTCCAAATCAGTGGGAATGGAGAGAGCATCTCCACGTGTCATCCTTAAGTTAAATTAGAGGGAAACATTCAAAGATCAAGACTCCAGAAACTTCCTGGAATCCCTGTCACCCTCAGTTTGACAGGGACAATCGGAGGAATAGGGTTTTAAAATTGCTTCTGGTATACAAATGACCCAGTTGAAGCTCTGGAGCCAGAGAACCAGAACTTAAGACACATAATCCTCTCTGCTTTCAGTAGCCCCATCCATCAGCCCTAAAGGAGGAGAGCAAGAATCTCCAGTGAGCCTGGAAGGTACAACTCCTCCTTTTTCGTAGTCTGGGAGAGACTGGGTGCAGCACTGCCTCATCCATCAACCAGAAATGTAAGCCGTGGCCCCAGCTTTCTTCTCAG
>NW_021703781.1:80362313-80454548 GCF_005190385.1 Monodon monoceros
CTAGGGATTTTCCCAGGCACACTATGGGCCCCTCCCTCACCTCAAACAGGCATGTCTAGACTGTCCTCTCCACACCTGGGGGTTGATCCTTCACATACCTCAACCCCTGTGGTCTTGCTCTACTTTCTACTTCTTCAAACAGTGCATCTGAGTGTCAGGGAGAGCAAAGGCAGCTGACCTCCACCCAGAGAGAAATCTGCCTGGATGAGGAGTTCCAGTGGTGGGCTGGGACCAGGAGCTCTGTGAAACACACCCTTGCTTTCTAATTTATCTCCATGTTAGCCCAGCTGTTGCTTCCCCAAAGAAAAAGTAACTTTAAATCTCAGTCCTCAAATGGAGTGGAACCCCCACGAGGTTCGCTCTGTGAGAGAGCAGTCAGATTGCAGGTACACAGGCAGGTGAGACCCAAGCATACACACTTTGTAGTTAAGGGGCTTCTGCCCACCGTGGTGAGGGGAACAGTGCAGGGCCAGCTCTTGCCCTGTGTCCTTCCAGTGGTGACTTGCTGTCTCTACTTGAGGATGGATCAAGGTCATACCACCCAGGGGTAGTGGACAAGACCTGTATTTGGGTCAAGGATCTGGACCTTAGGCCTTTGACCATTCTCTCCTCTGGCCCACGGTCTGGTCAGTGATCTGAGTTGGTCACCGAGGGCCCAGTGACAACAGGAAGTGTCACAGTGATGTGGGATCCCAAAGGCCATCACCACCCAGTTCCTGAGCAGAAGCAGAAGCAGAACTCTGGCATTGGCAAGAATGCAGACGCAGGGACCAGCACCCTGAGGCTGGTGACACCATGGTCCTGGTAACCGCCATGCCACACGTGTTACCACCTCTTGCTGGTTTTCTGTGAGACAACAAGCTCCTCTGTGATGCAAGGACGTTGACCTCTCAGTGTGCTGAACCCAGCAGAGTCTGGACTTGGTGGGAGGCACCGCCCACACCTCCCCAAAGCCCCTGCCCTCAGGAGTGCACAGGTCAGCCAGTCCTGGTGAGGCCGAGGACGTCACCTGGGTGGAGGGCCTGGAACGTGCCTGCCCTGCCCAGCTGGGTCTCCTTCTCCTAGGATCCCATGGGCAGCTCTGCCCTGTCTCTGCCCCTTGAGGGGATGTGGGAGGAGGGGACTCGGGAAGGCTTGGATGGATTCTGAGGTTTCATAATGAAAACATAAGCCAGCCTTTAACTTAAACATCTATCTAAATAACAGACTAAAAATCAAGCTAAGGAAGATGTATCTAAATGACTCCTCAGCCAGTATAACTCCAGTAATAACCGTACATTATATGCCGATGGGAAATAACACAATCCCACACCCGCTGGTTAGTACTGCCTCTCATCTTTCACTATCATTTGTTTCTTGCACGAATAATTCACTGTGTATCTCTGCCACATCTGTTCTTGGACCCCACAAGGAAGCTCAAGAGATGAGCACGGCTGGGCTGGGGGACACCTTGGGGACCTTGGCCTGACATGACACCACCGATTGCCCTCAGTCTGGAGTCTCTTTACGAAACCTGCAAACTTCATACTGAAACAAAAATGATTCGATACACTTCCTCTTGCCTTTAGCAGGTGAAAGAAAGTTTAAAACATCGAAACACACTAGATCACAGTGTATCGAAAACCAGGGGGAAGGAGAGAATGCAGATGGAGAGGGGAGGGCAAAGAGAGAGGCTCAGGCAGAGCGTGGGGACCGCAGGCTGCTCCGGGTTGATGTGGACGGGAGCGCGCTTTCCGTGATCCATCCTGCGGTCCCTGCTCTGACAGCCCTTCTCCTTGGCAGGTGCGGGCGGCTTGCTATCCAGAGAGGAAAATGTCCTGGAAAAGGTAGGTCCCACTCGGCCTAATTCTGAGTGGAGGGTCCCGACCACAGTCCCAGATCCTGTGTGAGTGGCACACACCGGCGGGGCACGAGTCGGGTTTGTGCTCACGCCCAGCTCACCGCGCCCCTCCTGGCTGGACCCCGCGCCCTGCCGGTGCTCCCACGGCCCCCCAGGCCCTCTCCCCTGCAGCATGCTCAGCTGGCTGGCCGTCTCCTCCCTTTAGAGAATAAGTTCCGCGCGGCCGAGGCCCCATCGCAGGGCTTCTGGTTTTCCTAGCTCTAGAATTCTGCTCGGCACACGGCAGGTGGCTCCATACAAGCTGGTTGGCGAAGGGGCGGTGGGAACGGGGCAGGAACTGATTGTGTGTCCTTGCCAGCATCCTTGCCGGGGGTGAAGGGCCCACGGTGGTCCCCTGGGTGAATTGAGGGCGCGGTCAAGCTGGCCGTGGCAGCCGGTGCAGCTCCCGGATTCTCACAGCCTTGGGACCTCGGAGCTTCACTGAGCTGAGCTAGGGAGACAGTGGCCAAGTCGAAATCCAGCTCGAGACGCAAGGTCCTCCAGGAATGAGGGCTCTGACCTGCGCTCTATTTTCTCATCGAGGTAGGGAGCTCTCAGGCTTACAGCATGGCTTTCTAGTTTGGTACTTTAAAAATTTTTTAAATTTTATTCCTCTGCTTTTTTAAAAAAAATTTATTTTATATTGGACTATAGTCAATTTACAATTTGTGTTAGTCTCTGGTGTACAACAAAGTAATTTAGTTTTATGTATGTATAAGTATATATATATATTCTTTTTTTTTAACATCTTTATTGGAGTATAACTGCTTTACAATGGTGTGTTAGTTTCTGCTTTATAACAAAGTGAATCAGTTACACGTATACTCTTTTTATTCTTTTTCCATATAGGTTTTATAGAGTATTAAGTACAGTTCCCTGTGCTACACAGTAGGTCCTTGTTGCTTATCTATTTTATATACAGTAGTGTGTATATGTCAATCCCAATCTCCTAATTTGTCCCTCCCCCTTCTAGTTTGGTATTGAAAGCGTGTCCTCAGACCTGGGTGTGGAAGGTTGAAGTTATCTTTGTGCAGGCTTGACCCTTCACACACACACACACACACACACACACACACACACATGCACGCGCCTTTTCATCTTGGTTTTCTCCAGCTACTGGCTAGTGGGAATGTCCTGGAGACACAGCATCACTGACATGAAGAAGCTGTGTCTGCTGGGTCCATGATAAATGTACTCAAGTTCCCCATGACCCTGTACATCTTGCTAAAGTTGTCTAAGTTCAGGGACCACAAGGAAAATGGCCTGCAATTAACACTCTCACCTGAGGACGGGAGGGAAATGCTATCTCCGTGACAGCCTGCCGCAGGCAGTGCAAGTTAGGAGGACAGATCACATCCGCTCAAAATACCTTCACACCAATTTCAGACAGGCCATCAGTCTTTGCCAAAAGCCAGAAGAGCAGCTCTACACGATAAAACGTAGACTCTGCTCTGTTCAAGCTTAGGCTCTATTACGAGTTATTCTAGCCTGGGAATATTACTTCTTACATCTGCCACTGATTAAATAAAGGGTTTGGGGAGTTTTCTTCTTAGCATTTCAGAGTTTTCTTTTAAAGCTGTTCCCTAGCTAAAGAATGGCTGTGTTCACATAAAGTGACATTTTGCAGGTTGGCTTTGAAACTGGACAGATGTCTGGTGGAAATATTGAGAACAAAGTAAATATTTGCATGTTCTGGTTTTTGTAGAAATAGCCTGGACTAAATGAAGAACTGTATTTCATGGATCCCCAGAAAGAGACTCAAACCAACCCACCTCTCAGCCCTCTTTTTTTCTGCGGTACGCGGGCCTCTCACCGTTGCGGCCCCTCTCGTTGTGGAGCACAGGCTCCGGATGCGCAGGCTCAGCGGCCATGGCTCACGGTCCCAGCCGCTCCGCGGCACGTGGGATCTTCCCGGACCGGGGCACGAACTCGCGTCCCCTGCATCGGCAGGCGGACTCTCAACCACTGCGCCACCAGGGAAGCCCTCTCAGCCCTCTTTTTATCTGCCTTTCCCGCTGCCATCAGTCAATCTGGGCCCTTTCTGGGAAGAATAAAAAGCAGAATGCAGCAGGAATCGTTTTCCTGGCCAAGAAGAGCTGATGGCTGCCTCTTTCCTTCCTCCTTGATGTTGACAGCCAGGTTTTAGATCATAGACTCGTTTCAGATGCTGGAAAAGAAGGTTTTCAACTTTGGGTGTCAACGCAAGGGTAGGCAGCCTCCTCGGGGCTGGGTGAACTTGTTGTCACAGCAGAGAAAATGTATTTGTTTTCTGCTGACGAGCTGAGGTCATGGGGATAGGAACAAGTCACCTCCGTCAAATCAGGGCAGACGGAGGAGAGAAAAGCAGACAAGCTGGAAATAAAGGACCACAGAGCGTCGCCAGGATAGGGCCAAAAAAAAAATCACCTTTGGTGGGAATCTTTGGCATTTTGGTCTAGAGCTGGCCTGTGGAGATATTCATAGCTTCAAAAGGGGTGCAGTAAGATGGAATTAAAACTTTAAAATCTGACAGGACCATTTTCTTTGCTGGGCCAGGGCCTGCCATGTCCTTCTGCTTCTACATGTCCCGGCCTCCTGTCCCTTAGCTCGAGGGGAGGTCTCTGCTTCTCCTTACCAGTCATTCCCGGGGCTCCTGTTGGGGCCAAGGACCTCAGCCCTGTTTCTCTGAAGCTACTTTGGCTGCCAGCCCAGGGGTCAGAACCCTTGGGCTGCTGATAAATGAGCATGGGACCCTCAGGGCTGCCTGTCTACCATGCATTGGTTTGCGATTCTCCAGGCTGTTGGTCCGCAGGCCCGGGACCTTTGGGACTGCGTCCTCGATGCCAGTTTGGGGTCGTGAGTCAGACTGGAGAGGATGCTTGGGGCTCTTTCCCTTTGGTAACACCAGCAATAAATAGAGCTCATCTTGCCTGGGTCTCCGGGCGGTGACTGGCACCTACAAAGACACAGTGGAGGGAGAAGGGGGCCACAGTCTCCTGTCTGCAAGTCCAAAATCCAAAAAGCTAACACCGCTTTTTGTTCTTCATTATGGCCAGAAACTCATTTGGTAGCAAAACCTGATCTGAGCTGATGTGGAGCCATGTATAATCTTTATACATGCCTCTCATAATGAATATTCATGCATTTCTCTGCAGAAATATTAATGCATCTGACTACAAGTTGCTGCCTGGATTCTACTGGGGGTGTACGTAACAGACGGAACACACGACTTTCTATCTCCCCAGCCTCTACTGCCCATCCTGACCCATCCACCGCTCAAGAGGCGAACCTTCCACAGAGGCCTGGTGCACAGTTAATTTTCTTTTTTATGTAAGTTGTGCATAAGCAAGACAAAAATTTGCTCTTTATTTTCTGGTAAGAGAATCATTTTGAAAAGTAAACCAGAGATAAAGATTGCACGATATACAGCATGGCAGGACTGGAAATACGACCACACTTCAGAGAAAAAAAACGATCTTTGCAAGATTGACTTGTTCCTGGATGGGTTTTGAAAACAACCGCAAACCTCTCTTTTGGCTCACCAGTGCCAATCATTTGCATATCTCATCCCTCGTGGGGAAACCGCTGGGACCTCCGCGATGAGGAATAAACTGTGGATAATTAATTGAGGACTGCTGGAGTAGCTAAAGGATCAGGCAGCAGAGAAACAGTGTCGAGGGAAGGTGATTGATATTGTGTTTCCAGTAGCTTAACATCAAGAACCAGTTTGCTAGGAAAAAGAAATTGGATTATGTAGAGAGAACCCAGCTACCCCTAAGCGTTGGGTTACAAGCCTTTCTTTTCGATAAACACCAGCTGAAGTTGCCATAGAGTCTCAAAATGACTTGTTTGACTTACAGGTTTCAATTTGACACGAGTTTTTCATCACCTGTTTATAGGGGAAAAAATCCTCAGCCCCGAATACACCAAAGGAATGTGAGAGGATTTGAGAGAATCCTCATTATTTGATGGAGTTTGGGAAGCTGGAGGCGAGGACTGTAGCACCTCGAATTAAAAATGGCTGGTGGTGAAACTCATCACTTGTGTTTGATGAAAAGATGCAGTTTTGGAGAAAACCTAGCTCACTGCCTGGAGAAGTCCAGCACTTGGGCGGGCCATGGACCCCTGGCTCGATGGGAAACTCAGAGGCTGATCCTGTTGACCTAGAAGAGAAGTGTGTTCTGAGAGCATGACAGGGCAACCACCCGGGAGGCTGGGGAGGCCGTGCGCGGAGGCCGACTTCTCCTGTTTCCTAGTTTCTCGCCCTCCTCCCTTCTGCAGCTGGTACAAGTGGATTTTTATCAACTTTGGGCTTGGCTGGCACAAGATCACAAATCACTCAATAAATGGATTCATCAAATATTTGCTAAACACAATGGAGGTTAAGACTCTATACCTATCTCCATGACAATGAGGGTTTAGGGGATAATTTTATTGAAATCATTTTGAAAATGGATTAAGCCCCAAGCCCAGCCAGCCCCCACCTTTGCTGTGGCTCTGTCCACAAAGACCCCTCCAGCCTCTGGCTCTGTGCACTTGGGTGCCCCCTGGAGGACCTCTGAGCACCGCATGTGGCACCTTCTCCAAGAGGACAGCGGCTGCTGGATTCTGACCACGGTCCGCGGGGGAAACGTTTCGGGCACAGACGGCAGCAAGGGAACATTCACAGGGATGTGAGAGTGTGGGCTCTGCTCAGCATGCAGTGAGGGGTGTCTGCTGGAACCCAGGTATGTAACAAGAGGGATGGGAGGAGAGTTTAGAGAAAGTGATGGAGCTTTGTCTGGAGAACAGTGCGATGGGACTTTGCTCACGTGGCAATTGGGAGCCATGGGAGGCTTTAGAGTGATGGCGTGGGCGGGATGCAGTTGTCACAAGCACACTCAACCTGCTTTCTTGGTACAGAAAAGCACACTCAACCTGCCATCTGCCTGGGAGGGGCTCAGAGCTGGACCTTCTGGGCCCGGGTCAGTCGTCAGAACCAAGTGAGTCTGTTAGGCATTTCTGCTGACATCAGGGCCAACTTTGCCCCTTGCTTGCCCTGCACAGGGAGGTCTGCACCACTGAATTAGGTGCCCCCTCAAGACTCCAGAGGAGATGAAGGAGCAGCCCAGGCTGGACTCAAGTCAGAAGGTTGTGTCTGTGGGTCAGAGATGTCCAGAGAGGCCTGGGGGGTGACAAGAGCACAGAAGGGAATGGTCGAGACGTCCCCAGCCTCACCAAAGATTCCTGCCCCACAAGCCAGGAACCGTGTGGGTTGGGGCCAGGGTATCCACGTAGTACCAGGATGCAGTGTTGACCAATGGCTGGAGGGTGCTCCCCACAGCCTCGGAGCCAATGTCCTTTGGCCCTGCACCCCACAAAATCTCCAGGAAGGGCTGAGGTTGAATTCCTTATTAACCCAGCTGGATGGAAATTTAGAGGGAGGCAGTGACTCCAAGAAGAAAAAGGATGATGTTCCTTCACGGCTTCCATATGACACAACCACCCACGGTACCACTGAGGAGACCTGGTGTGGTGCAGTGCCCGTGCCGGGCAGCCGTCCTGGGCACCCTCAGCCTCAGACGCAACCAGTCTTCGGGAATCTGCAGAATTCTGAGTTTTCAGGCATCATTGACTTAGCTTATAAGATCATTACAGGATGGATACAAGAAATAAAGAAACACAAAACCTCTCCACATGAACAGTGCTCAAGTCAGCACCTCCTACACTTGCCTTTGCTAAATCTTGTTGTTTAAAAAAGTCTTCTTTCAAGATATTTGGGGTCATTCAGCCCCTCCAAGTTAGATCTCCTCTGATCCTCGGGCAAAGTCCCGCCACGACATCTCACAGCCTCTGGCGCCTCGCTTGCCTCTCGGACCTGGAAGTGCTCAGCGTGAGGGCAGCATCTTCCTCCTCCCAGGCCTGAGCCTCTCAAGACTTAGGTATTTGAAAGATACACAAGTTCACGTTTTCTTATATTTCAGAAGAATCTGCCGCATCCACTGTTGGATTCAATCAACACACCCATCATCTATTAAATAAATAAACAAAACAAAACAAAACTGCAGCCTGCTTACCCAGAACCAGTGGTGTGTTCCTTGCGCATGCTCCAGTTTAAAAGATTTTGCCCTTAGAAGTGATTTTTATTTCAGTCTCTGCCCACGAACGATAATAAAAGGCCTTCAGCCCTCTGCTCCACCAGCTCAAATGTGATTTTTTTTTCATTTTTATGTGTGATGACACTTGCCAAAAGTATGACTTGAGTTACCAAAATGAAGATGTATGCCATTAATTGGCATCGTTTATAAGGGAAAATCACATCTTACTCCTGTGTGAGACTAGGGCTGCTGTGCAGAGTTGGGGCTTTGAGAAAGACACAATTTTTCTTTGGCCTTTTTCTGTCACCCTCAGGAGAAGAGCGAGGTTCTCCCACCTTCTCTGCGTCCCTCCACCCCAAGCTCTGGGGGTGGTGGTCCTTCCCGGGCTGGGGAGGGTCACCTGGACTTGCTCTGGGGGGACACATCCTGGAGTCCCACCAGGGTCAGAGCTGGGGTCGGGAGAGACTCAAGCTGGCTGCTGACCCACAGATGGGGACAGAAGGCCGGCGGGAAGTCTAAAGGGCAAGGGCCCCGGCACATAAGCCAGCGTGCGGAGGCCAGCGGGACGGGCTTGCTGCAGCTGAGGTGAGGTCCACGGGTCCACGAAGGTCAGCCCGCCCACCCTGCAGGCTGAGAGAGACCCAGAGAAGTCTCAAGGCTCAGCTGGACTCCTAGGGGGCCGTGTCCAAAGCAGCAGACAGACCCTGTGACAAGCTCTAGATGGGACACCCTTCTTGCCCACCCACCTGGGGGAGCTGGGCCCCGTGCACAGATGCGTCAGAGCCCAGCCACGCTGGCTTGTGGAGGCGGCCTCTTCCCGACGTGCCTGGACCAACAGCCGGCAGGAAGGAGGGCTGGAGATAAGCCTGCACACCCTTGCTCTCTGTTCTCTTTTGGGGCACTGACCAGTCAGCCGGGGGTCCCAGCCAACGACGGGGTCCCGGTCAGTGACAGTCCAGTCAAATGAGAAGTTCAGGTCAGGGCTTCCCTGGTGGCGCAGTGGTTGAGAGCCCGCCTGCCGATGCAAGGGACGCGGGTTCGTGCCCCGGTCCGGGAGGATCCCACGTGCCGCGGAGCGGCTGGGCCCGTGAGCCATGGCCGCTGAGCCTGCGCGTCCGGAGCCTGTGCTCCTCAGCGGGAGAGGCCACAACAGTGAGAGGCCCGCGCACCGCAAAAAAAAAAAGAAGTTCAGGTCAGCCAGAGGGCCCCGGTCAGTAGTCGGGGTGGGGCAAGGGAGTCCCCGGGGTGGGGGGAGTCGGCAGGGGTCCCGGCCAGTGAGGGGGGATGAATGTGTACCATCCACTCGAAGGGGTCTTCCTCACCCCAGCCTAGCAGAGCCCCTCCAGCCCCTCCAGCCCCTGCAGACACACAAGCTTCTCATCAGCCTCTTCGCTGCACTTACTCTGCTGGCAGTGAGCCTCCTACTCACACTGTACTGCCTAGGGCTTCCCTTAGCTGGACCAGCCCCAGTCTCGTCCACCGCTGCCCCCAGGACCAGAGTGGCGCCCACACGACAGGCGGTCCCCACGCTGCTCCCCCGCCCTCACCCATGGGGATTCTTCAGGGCCTCCCCAAACTGAACGTGGATGTGTAACACGGAAGAGCCAAGTCTGACCCCATGCTGGATCTATTTCTTTAACTTTAACCTTTGCTTTCCGTTGCCTTTGTTATTATAATCATACATAATGGCCCGCCTCGGGGAACCCCGCCCCTCTGCCTGAATGTTAAACCCAAGTGCCTTTGTGCCTCCTGACCCTGTCCACCGGCGGATGGCTACAAGAAAGAAGAAATTAACACACCCCTTCCCCGAGGCTGGCCGTTCCAGGGCACATTTGCAAATCTTATGGCCTTTTTCCTTTACTTCCTCATCTCCTCCCCCTCTCTGTGCTATAAAAGAAACTGGCATCCAAATCTCATAAGATGGTTTTTCAGAGACACTAGTCTGCCGTCTTCCCCGTCTGCCGGCTTTCCGAATAAAGTCGTCCTCCTTGTCTCAGCGCCTCGCCTCCCGGTTCATTGGCCTGTCGTGCGGTGAGCAGAGCGAGTAAGAGATGCACTTAGTTCTGTCTCTAATCTACTCCTTCTTGAGAGCCTCCCCAAAACAGTGAATTTTCATTCCCTTTAAGTAATAAATTCTGGGGTGCCACCAGGGGACCAACAGGGTTCCTCATTCAGAGTAAAAGGTAGACACCTGCAGACAAAGCTGTTTCTAGGTTTCTAAAACAATTTTCAGCGATAGTTGTCAGGAGTGAGGCTTCACAAAGGATTTCCAATTCCAGACAACTCCAGTTCCCATCAAAAGGCAAGCCCGCCTGGGAGCCCCAGGGCACAGAGGTTTGCTGGAAAAAAGAGGAAAGGGACCTCAGGGCAGGACTTAAGCTGCTTCTCAACCTGTGGCTGCGCATCAAAATGTCAACCGGGCTTTAAATCACCCCACCCACCTTCCTCCGGGTCAATTAAATCTATCTCTAGGGTGAGGCCAGGGTGCCTAGTAGTTTAAAAACCTCTTCAGCTAATTTTAACGTATGGCCAGGGTTTAGCGCCTCGGCCTGGGGAATAACCTCCTTTCCCACAGGCAGTGGAGGCTGGAGGAGAGGGAGGAAGGTGAGGGAGGAGGCTGGAGGCTGGAGGTTGGAGGTTGGGCTTCTTCTCCATGTTCAGATTCCCAGAGGTGGTGAGGCAGCAGCAGGTGGCACAGCGGGTGGGCCTGGAGGCTGGCGCCTCCCTTCTCAGGGTCTGGCCTGGGACACCAGGAGCCCTTCGGAGAAGTCCCTGGGCCACGAAGGCACAGCAGAGACCGGTTTAGAAAGAGCTGAGCTGGTCAAGGGCCGACTGCGTATTTCCTATGCCCGTAGCGCAAGGGCCTTGCGAGCTCTGCTTCTCGGCCCTCGCCTGGCAAAGGTGCAAAGAGTTGGGAGCTGGCGGCGCCAGGCAGCGGGAGGAGAGGCTGCCGGATGCGCTGGCGAGTACACACGGGGCGAGTCTGGGGGAAGAGGCGCTGCTGAGGCCTGCCCATTGTGCCAGTAGAGCTGCAAATAGGAAAGCACCGTGACCCAGGAGAGACGAGAGCACGGTCTGAATGGATGGTGAGGCCCGAGTGGACATAAACCAGCCCTGCCCTGGTGCTCAGGAGAAACACGGAAGCCCCACCTGGACCCTGTGCCTGGGAGTGAACTCCTACCATGGCCCCCGTGCCTGGGAGCGACCCCCTCACTGTGACCCCACGCCTGGGAGCAGCCCTGGATGGTGAGGAATCAGCTCTAAGGAAGCAGAATCGATCTCAGACACATTCACCGTTGGAAGCGTCACAATTGGTTGTTTTGTGTCTCTTCCTTCCCGCCATCGGCTACAATGGCGCCTCAGGAGTGAGCTGAGAATAGATAAAGGAACAAAGAACTATCTGACGATTTTCGCACATCTTCACTCACCCAACAGACCGTGTTTCTCAAAGTGTGTTCTAAGGACCACGGACCACCCACGCCTGTAAATTCTCATTTCACCGGGTTTCAGGTGGGCAATTCAGACACATGCTTCTGCAGTGATCCGCCCACTTGGAGGCCCAGCAGAATCACAGCTTCTGGCCACACCGGGCTGTGCCCTGACTGTCCCACCGGGATGTCCTGGCTAGACGGGGCTTCAGAAACTGCCTGGTGACGTGCAGTCGAGGCTGAGAAGTGGCTCTGCCTCAGCGCTTCTCTAATTTACTGTGCCCGCAGGTCCCAATAAGACGCAGATTTTGCCTCAGGGGGTCTGGGTGGGGTCCGGTGAAGCTCCCAGGGCCGCTGCTTCTGCGGGGTTGCAGACAGCATGGAGCTGCAGGGCTCTGGCCGCTGACCCCTGCTTCAGACAGCAAGCTGTTCAAAGACAGCTCCGTGCTGGGCTCTGATTAGGGCGCCACAGGCGGGGCCAGGCTTTGTAAATGATCCAGGATTACAGGGATGCTACGTCATGATAAGCTAATATGCTCCAGGCTTTTAGTCTTGGGATGGAGCCCATAGGAGGACGTCAGGGTCCACATCTTAGAAGAGCTCCCCCAGCCGTGCCCCCCTTTGGGCAGATGGTGAACTCTAAGGGCCTGCAGGTTGACACCCAGCTTGTATTTATTCACTCTTTCCCGACTTTCCATTCTTAGCTTTTCTGGAAATTTGATTCCTTTGGGGAAAAGCTGCTCTGACTTTAGGAAAATAGTCAGTGGCCACTTGTCAGAATCCGTGGATGGGACTCTTACATTTTCTTCTGTGCTCAGCGACCCTGCAAACGGGGCTGGTGCTTATGCAGCCGGTTGGTTCATCCCTGCCAGGAAAGGGTGGTGACCCTTAGGGTGAGTAGATGCACTGAGGGCCATCCCTGAGCTGGGGAGCATTGACATGTCCAAGGCATTGCTAAAAAGGTGATGCTTCAAGCAAAGGGCTTTGTTGACCCAGTACCACACAGCTATGGCCTGAGTCCCTGCCTTTGCTGTTTTGGTGAGGACGTACAAGCACTGTGTTGACCTGCTAGGTATCTGGGTGCCCGATGCTGGAGGTGCAGGCCAGAATGACCCAGAAATTGCCATGGAAACAGCCAGTGATGCTGCTGCTGTGTTCCACGGGCAGCAGTTTGAGGACCAAAGGTGTGGGCAGAGCCTTGTGACCCAAAGCCAGCACGGGGTCTTTGGAAGACCTGCTTGGGGGGACTAATCGTGTGGCTTTCGGTGCCAGGAGCAGAAGGCTGAGCCCCTTGCGCGTGAGGGGATGACGGCAGGGGCCGCTGAGCAGGCAGGGGTGAAGGGGCACCAGGGCATAAGAGGGAGGAGAGGTGTCTGGGTCAGGAGACAGACAGTGGGACAGTGCAGAAGCCAGGACTTTGAGAGACACGGCTGTGGGATGTCTCCTGTGGGTTAGGGTCAGGGGACACAGAGCCGTGCGTGAGTTGTCTCTGTGGCACCGCCATCACATTGAGGCCCACCCTGAGGGTTGGCTGGTCCCTCATCTCCCCCAAGACCCCAGGTTGGAAGCGTGCTCATCCTGCCCCACTGAGGCCAGCAAACGCCCTGCAGGGCTCAACCTAGAGTTGATGAATTAAAGACAAATGATATTCCAGCATGTTCAGAAGTCAAGTCAGTATCTTGGTTGTCTGCAAACACAAGCTTAGAAGGAGCTGCCCCCCAAGTGAAACTCCCGTGGAATTCTCTTCCTCGAGGCCTTTACATTTGCACAAACTTTAAAACAAACAGCAGTTTGGAAAGGATAATTGATTTTGTCTTTTCTGGAAATATGCTTCATTTCACTGTGACCCCCAAACGCCTGCCAAATAGAATTAATTTAGTGAATTCTCCTACAATGTTGTGATTTTATCAAGCAAAACTAAATTACGTCGCAGGCTGGGTTGATAAGCAATGTCTTGGTCCCTCCGCATTTTTCTTGAGCCGGAACAGGTCCTGCTCACGATGCCACATGATGAACGGCTTCCATTCAGGTTTATCTGTCTGATTGGCCCCTATCATCCTGGTTACTGACGTCTGAGCGCTAGCAGAGCCCTTTGGAGGGGAATCTTGCGGCCACGCTGCACACCAGATGGTCCCACTGTCTATTTTACAACCAGTGCATGAGTGTCTTTAAGGGTGAGGCTAAGCTTGCTTTCCTTGGGAGCCATGCAAGTGGGACTGTCCCCTCCCTGGGCTGGTGTTGTGGTCTCAGCCTGCTGCCTGGGACGGCTTGGCTTCCCTCCGACTGGGGAGGGTACAGTAAAGCCAGGAGATCCGTGGGCTGTGCTGTCTGGAGGGGCTGCTGGGAGTGTTCCTCTTTCCTGTTTCGTTCTGTTTCTTCAGGCTCCTTAAATGTTTTATTTCAGGGAGAAGCATATAGATGTGGCCTGAAGGACGTCCTCAGTGTGAAGTGCGTAATCATCAATTAACTGGGAACCACCCATCTGCCTCTGGAATGACTCAGGCTTCTGGAAACAGCAGATCAGACAGAACTCAGGAAGTGGTGTGTCCTTTACGACTGTGGATCCCCTGAAAGCCTGGGCTGCCTTCCAAAAGCTGAGATGCTTCCTAAGGAAATGCAAGAAGGGACCGTCGCTGTCCCCTGAGCAGATGCCAAGAGAGTTTCACAAGGGCGCCCCAGGGGCTGCAGCTGACCCGAGAGCTGGCCAGGTCTGTGCACAGGCTCTAGGAAAGGCATGCCCCAATGAGCACTGACTGGTAAGCTGCTAACCTCGATGGGAATTCTGCAGCTTCTCCCTAAGGCAGTGCAAGCTTTGCATAAAAGGGGGACACGTAAATGTCGTTAAAAAGGGGCATTTTCAGTACTTTGCCATTTCTCTAGATTGGCAAAAATTATGAAAACGTACTATAAAATGATGATGCATGAAGGACAGCGGCTTTATGGTTATGGGAGGCAGGTTGGGATGGACTAAATGACTTTCCATCGTAAAATCGCGAACCTATGACATCTGTGACACTTACCGGCATTTCACTTATTGAAAATTACCTTTGCTTAAAGTCCCTGACCCAGAGGGAAGTAAAAATCAGTGGCCCACAGTTCAGACATTCACCTCACCCCTGTTGTCCCATTTTCGTAATCTTACTGTCCAGGTTACATCTTTTGGAGGTCTGTTCCCTGTGAGGCTTTCTAGTACTTTCCCTGACCTCACCTGAATCAGAAGTAGAAAGTAGGTGCCACTTTCGGTAACTGTTTTCTAACGGGCTCTTAAGGTCCTGAACACACCAGGAGCCAAAGTGAGCCCGTCTATAATAGGAGTTGGGAGATTTGTGGACGTGGGGGTCAGATATTTACACATGAAGTCCCAAGATACAACCAGCCAGAAAGCATGAAGTTTGCCGAGTTCCATTTTACTGCTCACGTGACTGTCTTTCGCACGTTGCATTGATGCCGCTCTGTTACAAATCAGCTCATATCAGTTAGTTAAGACAAACCCTTCTCCAATCTTTCCAGCAGCTAAGTGGGGAGGATATTTGTGTATCGAAGAAACTTTAAAAACGACATTTTACAAAGCACAATGACCTGATAAAACTTCATTGTCTTATGTAAGTAACGGTTGTTACCATTTTATTATCCTCCACTAGCTGATTCCGTTGGGCTCCTGAAGGCCAAGCCCCTGCTGCTTGGCAGAGCTGAGAGGGTGTCGGATGGGGTGACTGTCCCCCATGGAACTCGTGTTTCAGGGGCAGGAAGACCCTCCATACCCCAGGCCCCAGTGGACACATCCACACTCCTCTGTGGGGAGGGACCCGGGAGACCTCAGAGAAATGCTGCGATGTCACGGGGACTCTGGTGGGGACGGTGAGCCCCCGCGGCCCAGCTCCCAGGATGGGGGTCCTGCTTCCGAGCCTGGGAGATAAGAAGTCAGCTCCATGCCTGCGGACAGAGCATTTCAGCTCAATAGCTCTGCCCCCAGATTTTCATAGCCTTTTAAGCCAGGCTTCGGCTTGTATTTCTTGCTCTGATGTTGCTAAATCCTTCCGGACTACTTCTAGTATTTCAACCTGAAGCCAGAGGAGTTTTATTAGCCCTTTTCTGAGCCTCAAAGTGAAATGTTAAAACTGGGGACAGAAGAATATCCCGGGCAGGACTGGCGCTCCCTCTGTCCTGGCTCCAGACCCAGAGCAGATACTCAGCCATTGGACCTTAGGCTCCTTGACTGTCAGGGGCCACTTCCAGGCCATTCCTCTCCATTCTGGCCATGCTGGGCTGCGGCTCCTGGGCTCACAGTCTGGGGGACCCCTTTGTTCTATGGAGTGTTATCCCAGGGCCTGTTCTGTCCCCAGCATAGTCTCTCCCACACATTTGCTCGTCTGCAGAGGCCAAAGCACAGTAGAATCTGTTTGCTTGCATGTTCCTTGGGAGGATGGAGCTGCAGCGAGGATGGGAGGGGGCAGTGGGTGGTCAGAAAGAGTGTCCCCTCTTAGTGTCCTAATCCAACAGTGCCTGCTTCCCAGCTGGAGACACTTCTGCAGCCTGGCCTGGCGCTTCTGCCTCGCCCCCTGTCCCCAATCTCCTCCCCACACTACCTACCACTGCTCTGCTCCCCTCACCCCTGTTGAGGTGCGCTGGCTGCAGACTCGCCCCAGAAGCCACCCACGCTGCCCAGCACACCGCATGTCTGGCTCTGTCACCCTCCACCCGCGGTCCTGACCCTGAGGTTCCCTCTACATGGGAAACTGGAGCTCCGCGTAAGATACACACGGGGGATAACTAACGGCCACGGGCCCTGATCCTCCTGTGTCCTAGGGTGCATCCCCTTCGAGGGACGCTGAGCCTACTTACCTGGCTTCTGGAGAAGGACAAACCAGCGTGGGTGCCTGGCCATTGCAACTCCCTCGTCGCCGGGGACTTTACGTCCCCGTATGTGGAGATGGGAATCAGAGGCAGAGGCCGGGTGGCTCAGGTGTCCGGAGGATGGTGCAGACTGTTGTATCCCTGCAGGCTTTGCTCCTTTTCCTGCCCTGGAGCTAAATCTGTCATCCCTGGATGAAAGGGTGTATGTGAGCCTTTTCCTCTCTGAGCCTTTCCCTTAGGACCCCCGCCTCTCAGAGTCATCATGACCCTTGCTCCGAGGCAGCTCCACCCCCCAGGCCCAGAGCCGCAGGAAGGCCGATGCTTTGGTTGGTCAAGAGGAACTATCCTGGGATTCTGGAGCTCATCTCTTGCCTCTGGGTGTGGCGTGCCGATTTGCTTTCCCGTCTGCCACATCCCTTCTCTTTCGTGTGTGGCCCTGTCTCACCAGGCCAGTGCCACCTGGAGCGGGGCTGTGGTCACCTGAACCGTGGGGCGGACGTTAGTTTCTGAGCTCAGGGCTGAGGCCTACACAAGCCTCCTCCCAGGGGTCCTTAGTGAAGGACCTGAAGACCCCTGTACATCAAAGCTAGCAGCGCTTCAGGGCAGCTTCAGTTATGGTCTCTCTCAGGGGCTCAGCAAGTGTCATTCTGCACCACTGTCTTGCCAGGTGCCCCCAAAGCGTGGAGGGCATGCATGGAGATGCAGGGGTGCCACTTCTGACCACCCGCGACCCCTCAGGCCAGGGGTCCTCCTTAGCCACAGATGAAATCCAGCTCATGCTATAGACAGACAATGTTAAATCAGAACAACGTGTGTGTATATGCGTGTGTGCGTGCATGTGTGCACGTGTGTGTGTGGAAGGTATGGTGGTAAGTATGAGTAGAGTCTGCAACCATGGGAAGTCAGAGCTGGAAGGGATCGCAGTGAAAACAGAATGTTTCACTGGGAGACACCCAGAGAGAAGTGGAGAGGGTAGTGAAGTCCCGGGCCCACACGGCCAGCTCCTCCCTGTGAATCTATATAGAAGAGTCACGTGAAGACCACAGCCTGAGCTGATTTCTGTGCTTGTACTTCTCACAGGCTCCAAGGTTTCAGGATCAATTCCACATTCGTTACACTGACAGTTTCCCCTGTGCTCACGCCCCGGTGATCTGGCCCTGCCTCCTGTCCCAGGCTCCGTTCTCAGCGGTCACCCCTCCCAGCCACTCAGGAATGGCCTTTGCACGTGCTGCCTGGATGGCCCTGCTCACTGGCTAAGCTTGCTGAACCTCAGGGTCACAGAGCAGTGTCCCCGGCGGGCTGTGATGGACACAGAGTGAGGGAGAGGTGAACCTTCATTGTCAGGAGCCCCAAGATTTGAGGACTGGTTGTTCCTGCCGCAGAAGCTGCCCGTTCTGACCTCGACCCTCTCCAGACTCACTTGTCTGGGGGTTTAGGCTCGCGGACAACTGTCTTTTCCCTGGAAGACCCACTGAGCGCCGTCGGGGAGACACCTTCAATCAGTCACGGGAGGGTGTGGGGTGTCAGAGGCGGAGCCCTGAGGTCAGGGACTCTCAGTCTGGTTGGGAGGAAAGATTTGGGGAAGCGAGGCTACACCGTAAGAGGTCACTAATAACCCCCCTAGAAACAGAAGAGCCGTTGCAAAGAAGACTCTGACCAGCCGCTGTGAAGGCTGCAGACACACAGAGCCTCAGGAATCCACGGAGGGAGCCACAGGCTACTCGTCACAGAGGGTTATAAAGGGTCTCTCAGCATCACTTTCTGGGCAAATAACTTCACGTCATATGAGGAGAGGCAGAGCATAAAAGCCTCCCGTGTTGGGATTTTAAGGGCCAAAGTCGCGTCCTTCCTCACGCGGGGACTGGCTGAGAGCGCTTTCTTCAACCCACGAGCCTCTCCTTGGGGTTTTGCTGTGACCCAGGGTGACAGGTGAACTCACGCAGTGCAGGGCTTGGGCCTTGAGAGATTATCCTCCTGTTTCTTCACAGGGGAGAGTGGGGAGTGAGGTGGAAGGAGCATGGATTTCAGCACAGACAGACTCAACCCCATCCCATCCTCCCCTCTATTCAGTGTAGGACTTGGGGCAAGTTATCGCATGTCGTTAGGTGTCAGTTTTCCCACTTATATCATGCTAACATAACAATGTGACCGTCCTCACTGTTTTTTTTGGCTGAAATAATATGCACGAAGCTGCTAGCACAGCGACCAGGTCGGCTCTGAACCAAAGTTGGTTCCATCCCTCCCCTACTAATAGAGCTGCACCTGGGGAGGTGTTGAGCTCTGAGGACACAGCCCAAGACCCAGCCCACAGCTATGCATCGGAAAGTGTGCAGCCGTGCATTTTAAAGAGAGTCAGAAAGAGAAAAACAAATATCATATATTAACACATATATGTGGAACCTAGAAAAATGGTACAGATGAACCGGTTTGCAGGGCAGAAATAGAGACACAGATGTAGAGAACAAACGTATGGACACAAAGGGGGGAAAGTGGCAGGGGTGGTGGTGGTGGGATGAACTGGGAGATTGGGATTGACGTGTATACCCTGATGTGTATAAAGTAGATAACTAATAAGAACATGCTGTATAAAAAATTAAATAAAATTCAAAGAAAAAAAAGAGGGACGATCTTTTCAGGTTTGATTTTCACGACAAAGGTGCCCTGGGGTCTGCTTGTGAAGCCCAGGATTTGGCCTTTCCTATCATACCTTCTGGGTCTGCTTCTGCAGCCTGTCATGACTCCTTAGTCCTCAATGGAGCCCAGGGCCCCTTATTGTTCAACACCCACTGAGCAGTTCACTACATATTATTTCAGGAAATGCATTCTCCGGAAAGTCTAACCCTAAGAAATGCAGCCGGCACCCTGCTACTTCCATATCAACTTTTTGCTTTTTTCTTCTGTGTTAAGTCTTTTTTAATTTTGCCAATCAGATGGATGAAAAGAGCAGCATTCTAGGGGGCTATGTTGCATTTCTTTTCTTGTCTCGTTTAATTAGGTTTACTGAAGTAAGCTTTACACACAGTAAAGTTCACTCTTTGGCGAACATTCTCTGAGAATTTCCACATGTGGAGTCATAACCACCTCCACGGTCAGAAAAGATTCATCCCCCCAAATCCCTCCTGTTTCCGATCTGTGGTCACCTCTTCTCTCTCCCACGACCCTGGAAATGACCGATTCCTGTGCTCATGTCACCCCCTCTCCAGAATGTCACATAAATGGAATCAGACGGTCTATAACCTTTGAGTCTGGCCTCTTTCACTTAGCAAAATGTGTTTGAGAGTCATCATTGTTGTTGTGTGTATCAAAAGTTCATTTTTTTAAATTGATATGTCATATTCCATTGTAGGGATGAGTTCCGGCGTGTTTATCCATTCCTCTGCTGAAGAACATTTGGGTTGTTTCCCAACCCAAATTTTTTGGTAGATTATATGTAAAACCACTGTAAATATTCATATACAAAGTTTGAGTGATCATGTATTTTTATATCTCTTGGGCAATTACCTGCAAGTGGGATTCTGGGTCACGTGAAATGGTATGGTTAACTTCATAAGAAACTGACATCAACTTCTTTTTTATTCCATATATATGTAAACTTTTAAATTAGACACAGATTTCCAAGTAATCAATAAGCTAGTTTATCCCACAGAATCGACAGTGGAGAGATTGGTTCTGCCCTGAAGCTGTGTTTGAGCTCATCTGTCTTCCCATCAGCCCTAAGATATTACCCTTCTCTCCCACCCACACTTCCCTTTCCATTCCCATGGGTGCCCCCAAGCTCTGTTCTCTTCCCCTTTTACCTGGCTTATCATGGCCATTCCAGTAAGTTATAAAAAAAATTAATTATAGTTGGTTGTTATCTTCCACTGATCAGCCAGGATCTAGCTCAGATGTAATATTGAATAAATATCTCTCTTGGTTATTTCTTAATTAAGGATATCTTCTCCTCAGAATCTCTTCCATCTTATGTGACCAATATACTATTTACGAACTCATTAGTTTTTACAGCTTTGTTGAGATAGAATTCCATAGCATACAATTCACCAATTTATAGTATACAATTAGAGGTTTTGTTCATATATTCACAGTGTCATGCAACTATTATAGTCATCTAATTTTAGAACATTTCACCATCCCAAGAAGAGGCCATTGGGATTTTGGTAGAGATTGCACTGAATCTGTAGAGGGCTTTGGGGAATATTGCCATCTTTTAAAAGACAATTCATTCATTCATTCATTTTTACTGGAGTATAATTGCTGTATAATGTTGTGTTAGTTTCTGCTGTACAGTGAAGTGAATCAGCTATGTGTAAACATATATCCCCTCCATCTTGGACCTCCCTCCCCTCCCCCAATCCCACCCATCTAGGTCCTCAGAGTGCACGGGGCTGAGCTCCCTGTGCTATACAGCAGGTTCCCACTAGCTAACTATTTTACACAGGGTAGTGTATTTATGCCATCTTAATCATCTTAAAGTCTTCCAATCCATGGACATAGGATATCTTTCCACTTCCATAACTCTAACTTCTTTCAGAAATGTTTTATATTTTCAGTGTACAGGTCTTGCACTTCTGGCTAGATTTATTCTTAAGTATTTTCTTTTTTTGGATGATATTGTAAATAGAGTTGTTTTCTTAATTAATTTCAATTTTGGATTTTTCATTGCTAGTCAATATAAATACCACTTTTTAAAAAAACTGATCTTGTATCTACACCTTGCTGAACTCCTTTGATAGTTCTATAAGTGTTTTAGTGGCTTTCTTAGGATTTTCTAGATATACCATTATGTCACCTACAACTGGAAATAGCTTTAATTCTTCCCTTTTAATATGAATTGCTTTAATTTCATTTTCTTCTATAATTTCCCTGGTTAGAACTTCTGGTACAATGTTGAATAGAATCGGTGAGAGCTGATATCCTTGTCTTGTTCCTGATCTTCAGAGAAAAACATTCATTCTTTCACCATTAAGTAAGAGGTTAGCTGTGGGTTTTCCATATATTTTCTTTGTAAGGTTGTGGACATTTCTTTCTATTCTTAGTTTTTTGAGTTTTATTATGAAAATTCACTGGATTTTGTCAGATGCTTTTTCCTGTGTTTATTAACGTCATGATGTGTTTTTACTTCTTCGTTACATTGGTTTAGTGTACTGTATTAAATGATTTTTCAAATGTTAAACTGACCTTACTTTCATGAAATAAATCACACTTGGTCACAGTGTATAATTCTTTTATGTGTTCCTGGGTTCAGTTTGCTGTTGTTTTGTTGAGGATTTCTGAGCCATTATTCATAATAGATATTGGTTGGTAGTTTTCTTACTGTTTAGTCTTTGATTTTGGTATAGAATAATACAGCCTTCATAGATTGAGTTAAAATGTGGTCCTTCCTCTTCTAATTTTAGAAGAGTTTGTGAAGAGTGGATATTAATTCTTAAAATATTTGATAGAATTCACCAGTAAAGCCATATGGGCCTGGGCTTCTCTTTGTGGGAAGTTTTCTCTTTATTATGCATCTATTCAGATTTTCTATTTATTTTTTATTCAGTTTTGGCATTTTGTGTCTTTCTAGGAGTTCTTCCACTTCATCTAAGTTGTCTAATGTTCTGGCATAGTTATTCATAATAGTCTTTTATAATCTTTTTTATTTCTGTAAGGTCTCTAGTTATGTCCCCTCTTTCATTCATGATTTTGTTGTCTCTTTTTTTCTTAGTCTAATAAAAAGTTTCCCAATATTGTTGATCTTTTCAAAGAATCGATTTTGGTTTTTTAAATTCTTTTGTATTTAAAAATTCTCTATTTCATTTATTTCTACTCTAATCTTTATTATGTTTGCCCTTCTGTTTGCATTAGGTTTTTCTGAGCCCATCTTCTATTTTTAACAGGTCAGATTAGGTGACTAACTTGAGATCTTTTTCTTTATTAAAATAGGAGCTTATAGCTGTAGAATTCCCTATAAACATCGCTTTAGCTCCATATGTTCTGGCTTGCTTTGTATTCATTCTTATTCATCTTAAAATGTTTTCTAATTTCTCTTGTGGTTTCTTCTTTGACCCACTAGTTGTTTAGCAGTATGTGGCTTAATTCCCACCCATTTCTAAATTTACCAAATTCCTTCTGTTATTTATATCTAATTTTATTCCATTGTAGTTGGAAAACATATTTGTATGATTTCATTTCTCATCAAATTCTTGAGGCTTGTTTATGTTCTTGTATATGTTCTATCCTGGAGGATTTTCCATGTGGGCTTGAAATTTAATAAACTTCCTTGAATAAATGCTTCTCCATTTGCTGTATGCCCTTAGGGCAATTCCCAGAGACTTTAAGCAATTATTTGAAACATAATTTCCCCACTTGTGGCTGTCTCACTGGAGAAAGGTTCCCTGATGCTCTTGCAAACTCAGTTTTTGTTTTTTTTTTTTCTTTTTTGCGGTACGCGGGCCTCTCACTGTCGTGACCTCTCCCGTTGCGGAGCACAGGCTCCGGACGCGCAGGCTCAGCGGCCATGGCTCACGGTCCCAGCCGCTCCGCGGCATGTGGGATCCTCCCGGATCGGGGCACGAACCCGCGTCCCCTGCATCGGCAGGCGGACTCTCAACCACTGCGCCACCAGGGAAGCCCGCAAACTCAGTTTTTATTTGTTGCTCTCTGCCATAAAATCTTCCATGGTTCCCCATTAACTATAGATATTTTAGCATGGTTTTGGGCTTTGCTGCTTCTATTAGACTTTCTGGTTTCCAAATTCCTGATGCTCTATAAGCCCGAACTTACATCCATTCTACTGTTCCTGTAGGTTTAATATTGTTGTATGCTTTGGGGTCAGTTCTGTCTTCTGGCAGTTGACAAGGAAAGCCCCAATTTCCTTGAAACACTCTAGTGAGTGCTCTGGTACAGGGACTGCTGCTACCAGTTTTCCTATTTCCTGTGTCATTTATTCCCCAAATTGTTGTCCAGGCAGCCCGGCAGAGTTGAAAGAACATAGAGCTGGACAATATCTGAGTAACTAGCCCCAGCTCTTCCCCCTAAATATGTATATATACTAATTCACATATACAGTCCAGCTCTGCTCCTCACTAGAATGTAAGCTCCTTGAGAGAAGGAATTTTGTCTGCTTTGTTTACTGCTATACCCTAACACTTATAACTTGTCCTTATAGCACTTATAACCACTCCCTTGAACAGTGACCATGAACATGTGGGTACAACAATCATGGCTCATCATTATGCTACTTTAGCTTTGCAAATAATTGAGCCTTACAGGGCAACTATCACTATGCTCTTTAGTTCTTTTGTTTCCCAGGCAACCGAGACTCTATTCAAATTGCTCCCTGGGAATCGGCAGCAACGGAATTCAGACTTGGGTCCCCTAGATCTGAGCTTAGGACTCTGAAGCGAGATCACCTTTTCCCGCTGACTCTGATGGCCTCATGAAGAAGTCTCTCATATGGGTGTTACAGAGTGAGGTCTGAGAAAAACTGATGGAGACGTAGACTGGTCCTGTGCTTGGTGTTTCCTCTTGATTCAGAGATACTCCTTCCCCAGGCACTTCCCCCATTCCTGCTGCAAATAAGTACATTACAGGGGGACCTCTCAGCACCCTGGAGGGTCACAGTAATTGAACACTAAAGACACAAAATTCCATGGGCGTTTCCAGACATCCCAGCAGAGCTCACATGGGCTGTGGGAGATGAGCAATTCCTTGTACTCTTGCCTCTCTGTGTTTGTCTCCCACTGAAGGCGACACAAACATCTCTGAATTGCCTCGTTTTATTCCAAGTTCCCAGATAGCCTGGAATAAAAGAGTAGGAGTGGATTGTGCCGTAGCTCACCTGTGTGTTTTAATCAGAGACCTGCCAAAGTGTTCATTTTTTTCTTGATGCCAAACAGCCTATTTCAAGTCCCTTTCTTCCTGTAAAATCTTTCTTCCTATCCCTGAGTCACACCTCCCCACCCACAGCTTAGTTTTCTTCCATTGTTCCCTCTTCCTGACTAGTCTACTTATAGATTTTCTCAGAACTAAGGTGTGCACCCATTTTTACTTAAGGGATGGATACATTTATCTAATTTTATATTTTTATAAAAGCAGTCCACCTCCTCCACCAGAGAGTGAGCTTGGTGGAGGCACAGATATTGTCTGATTTACCCTCAACCCCTAGTTCCCAGGATGGCACCTGATACATAGTCACGCTCAAACCATAGTTGCCAAATGAATGAATGAGCTACGTAGTTATAAGTTGCGTGAACATGGCAGCTGGACGTTGGCATGAGTGACAAGAAGGACTTCAAGGCTCACGTTGAGAATGGCAGAGATTAGCTGGTGCTATAGATCCTAAACACCAGGAACTCTTCAGAAGAAAGCATTTCAGAAATGCTAAGCAGTAAACACTGCTCCAGGCTGGGCTGTCTTGGTGACCTGAGCGGTGGAGATTGCATTGTGGAGATAGGACTTGGGGTGACACTGACAGCTGGGCAGTCCTTCATCGCTGAACCTTGTTGCATACTCCCTCCCTTCCTGAGATGGGCAGGAGGCCTGTGAAGCCATGGGATTAAGGAGGGAAAAATTTCCTAAGCCTGGATTTGCCTTCAGCTCCTAACCCTGGGGTCTTAGGATGCTGACCCAGAGAGAAGTCCTAGCAAAATAACTCCATGGTGCTACCTTTTGGGTCTATAAAATGGGTAGTTCTAGTGGAAGAAAAATCCACCCAATGGTCCGTGTTGATATTGGACTGCAGTCCCCATGGAAGAGAGTGCAGGCTACATGAATGGGCTCTGTGTGAGCCCTGAGCTGCCCACAGGCAGCCAAGGCCAAGGGGCAGGCCCATCGCTGGTCTGCGGGTCACTGTGTAGTCAGGCCCCCATGCTCCTGGGAGAGCCCACAGCCCAGGGAGGCTCTCACACATTCCTACCTCAAATACCTTGAACCAGGAACCTCAGGAGCTGGCCATGCCAGGCACTGCCACCATCCCCATGGATACTTCTAGAGACGCGAGAAAAGTAAGCAAATCCATCAAAAACTTTCTCAATACTCTTCCCCAGTCAGGCATATGAGACAAGAGACAAAATCAACATGATTTATGGTCCAGATCAAATATGGACCTGAATGCTTTCCATGTAGAAGGGGCTTTTTTGATCAATTACAGTGTTCCTGCAGCACCATAAAAATACCGTATCTCTCAGCCATCGGGACATTTCATCAAAACGTCATGATTTATTTCATTTTTCGTACACGTGGTAGCTGTATCTCTGCCTTCCTGAATTTCTGCCATATTCAACATCATTTTCTCCTGTTTCATTGTCAAGATAGCAGCTCCTTTGGCTCAGGCTCAGGGAAATGCTTTTTGAATCCAACCTTTGTCTTTGATTCCCCAGCGGAATTAACCCTCCCTAGACATACTGTTTCTACTGGAACACCATACTTACTCTATTCAACCTAAAATATGGTGGGTGGTTGACATGTCTGTGTCCCTCACCTGAACATTTGCCCAGTCTGATCTCTCCAGCTGTCCCCATTAGCCCAGGACCTGGCAGTCTTGAGGCTCTCAATGAATGACTCATGAATGGATGGAAAAGTCAGAGATCAAATTAGTAATTAAATAATATGTCCTTGACTAGGGACAGAGGTTCCTTTTATAAGGATGACCTGAATTCAACAGGAACTTTCCTAAAAGGTGAGAGAGAGAGGGAGAGGGAGAGGGAGAGGGAGAGGGAGAGAAGGAGGTGGAGTCCTCAGGGGATGCAGAGCAGAGCAAGGGACGTGGCAGAAAGCCCTTGGAGGGAGGGGGTTGTAAAAGCATCACAAAGAACAAGAGTGATCCCTCCCCAGGTGCTGAATTGAGGGCAAGTTTCTGAACCTGGTTTATCATAATGAAGAGAAACTAAAAACAGTCATGTTCCAGTGGAAGAAAGAATGTCCAAAACTCTGGGCCCAAAATGGTACAGAAGACTCTTCCATGCGCCCTCCACCCCCAAACACACACAAAGAGTCACATCTTCCTTAACAAGGCACTCAGTGGTCTCCCTGAACAGCAGAAAGGAAACAGTAAGCCAACCCAGAGGGCAACCACACTCTTGCCCCACAGGCCAGAGCACAGCTCCAGCATCCTGGGATGGGTGCATTTTGTCCTCAGTGTCATGCAAACGGTCTGCTCCTGGTACATACCCAAGAGATGCATTGGTTACACTGACTTCTCTAGGGGCCAGAGTCCTAAATCAAACTATATTCAAGCTTCCTTTCTTTTTGGTGCAAAGAGAACAAAACTACTTAAGATGTATTGAATATTTAATATATATGCCCCTCATATATATATATATATATATATATATATATATATAATATGCCCATATATCTGTTACTTATAAAGTTGAATATATACCCACATGTGTGCTAAGTTCTTTACATTCTGTCTACTAACCTAGGTATACACACATACCTGTAAATGCTATATATGAACCCTGCATCCACATTAGATGAAACGTGCTCTGACTGGTGTCTGAGACTCTAATCTATTACGTCACAGCTCATTCTAGCCTCCTTCTCTTGCTTACCTAAAAATGTCCTCACAGAGAAAAGCCAAGCCCCCACTGCTCACCGCTCACTTACTGACTTGTTCAGTCCCACTGCACATGAGCAGCGGTGTCTGCACTGGCAATGGCTTCCATGTGGGACACAACCTTATCAGCTAGAGTGCAGTGCTCATGTGCCGTTCCTTTGCCTCTTGTCTTACAGACTCTGCTCATTTCCAAAGTTACCTATGTCAGCACATCCCCACCCTCAGTGAGGCTGTTTCCTGTATACATAATATAGGTAGATTCTCTTGTCATGGTCTGTATTCCTTCCTGGGATCCCTAAATCATGTTTTTATTTTGCATACATTCAGGACCACTCTTTGAGCTGTATGGGTTTTGACAAATGCCTGATGACAAGTATCACTATTATGCTATCAGATGGAATACTCTGATCGCCCTAAAAATCACGTGTTTCATCTATTTAATATTTCCCCCTTCCCAATACCCAAGAAACCACTGACTTTTTTTCTGTCTCTATAAGTTTCTTTTCCAGAATGTCATATAATTAGAAACATACAGTATGTAGCCTTTACATACTGACTTCTTACACTTAACTATATGCATTTAGTGTTCCTACGGGTCTTTTTAAAAGTTGTTAAATTTTATCTCTGAACAACATTCCATTGTATGGATGTACCATAGTTCATTTATCCATTTACGCATTGAAGCACATCTTGATGGCTTCCAGTGTTTGGCAGTTATGAATTAAGCTGCCATAAATATTCATATTCAGGTTTTTTTTGTACATAGGCTTTCAAATCAATTGGGTAAATACCTAGAAGTATGATTGTATAGTAATACTATATTTAGCATTGTAAGAAACTGCTGAACTGTCTTCCAAAGTGACTGTCCCTTTCGCATTCCCACCAGCAATGAATGAGTTTCTGTTGCTCTGCAGCCTTGTCAGCATTTGTTGTTGTCAGTTTTGGATTTTAGCCATTCTGATGTGTTTAGTGGTGCCTCACTGCTGTTTTAATTTGTAATTTGCTAATGGGAAATGATGCTAAGCATCTTTGCACTTGCTGATTTGCCATCTGTGGATCTGCTCTGGTGAGCTGTCTCTTTAGATCTTTTGCCCATATTTGGGTTGTTTGTTTTCTTATTGTCTAGTTTTTAGAGTTCTTTGTATATCTTGGATACCGGTCCTTTATCAGATCTGTGTTGCAAATATTTTCTCCCAGTCTGTGGCTTGTCTCTTCTTTATCTTAATGGTGTCTTTTAAAGAACAGAGTTTTAAAATTTTAATAAAGTCTAACTTATCAATTTTTTACTTTCATAGATCATGCATTTGCTACAGACTCATCGCTAAACCCAAGTTCATATGGATTTTCTTCAATGTTTTATTCTATATTTTATAGTATTGCCCTTTATATTTAGGTCTATCATACATTTGAGTTAATTTTTGAGAAAAATCATAGGGTCTGTGTCTAGATTCATTTTTTGGTGTCCAGTTGTTCCAGCACATTTTGTTGAAAAGGTTATCCCTTCTGTATTGAATTGCCTTTGCTCACTTGTCAAAGATCTGTTGGCTATATTTGTGTGGGTTTATTTCTGGGCTCCCTGTTCTGTTTCATTGATCAGCCTCTATTCTTTCACCAATGCCATGTTGTCTTGATTACTCTTTTGTCAGATACTGTCCGGTTCTGCTCTTCTTCAGTATTGTGTTGACTAGTCTTGGTCTTTTAACTTATCGTATAAACTTCAGAGCCAGTTTGTCAATATCCACAAATAACATGCAGGTTTTTTGAGTGAGGCTGTGCTTCACCTGTAGATCAATTGGGGGAGAATTGTCATCTGAACAATATTGAGTCTTCTAGTCCATAAACAACGACTATATGTGCATTTATTTAGATCTTCTCTGATTTCCTTCATCAGAGTTTTGTAGCTGTCTGCATATAGATTCTGTACATATTCCATTAGTCTTACTAATTTTTAGTGAGGGATTTTTATGGCATATGCCTGTCTAGGTGGAATCTCAGAGAGATACCTCACTCTTCTCCCTGCTTCACCCTGGCTTAGGTGCCTCCACCATTTGGAGACCTGCCCTCACCTGCAGGGCATCCCTTGCTCCATAGCATCTGGTTTAAACCTCATCAGTGGAACACATCACGTGATAATTCACTTACTTTTGTTTATTTGTTTATCTAAATGTTAGCCTTGAGCTTTCTGAGAAGAGTGCCTTTCTCAAGTTCATTTCCATGTCCCCAGGGACACATAGGCCCTGGCACAGAGTCTGGATTCACCCTGCCCTCTACAAACTTCAAAGGACCTCTAGAAGCCCTGTCTCAGGCTTCAGGACACCACAGGGTATGTGTAAGGATCTCAGCTACTGGAGCTGCTAAGAATATCACATGTGCCCTTGCCTTGTCTGCAGCTACTGTCGGGGTAAAATTTTTCTCCTTTTACTCCGTCCTGGAGATCTCATGCAGATGTGTCTCTCTGATGACTCTCACTGAGGGCCGTGCAGAGAAGGGACTTGGGAAATGCATGTAGTTCCTGGCCTCCTTTTGCAATGCAGAAGTATCAGTTTAGAATGGATGGCAGTGATGCCACACTGACAAGAGAATCCTGTACAACACTCCACACTGGTGCCATCCCTGTAAAGCTAGGGCTTTGTCTCCACATAATCTCTGCTAAAATGCGCATACATCCCTTGCAAGGGGAAGCACCAAAGACTTGAATGTCCACTAGAGCTGGGTAAGTCTATTAAGCGAAACTTTTGGGCTGAAACAAGTCCCTTTTAGTTGCTTTCCTCTGAGCATTTTCTTCCCACTACCTACCCCACAAAGGAAAACGTTGGATTGTGACAGTTTACATTAGATGATAAGTGCTGTATTTAATGGCAAGGTTTTCTCTCTGAAAGTCATTACTAAAGCTATGCATGCAGCAGGCAGATTCTATGTAAAATTTTCTAAACTATTAGACATTGGATTTCCAGCCAAAAGAATGATTTTTTTCTCCTACTCCATTCAGAGAGCACACTATCATTTTCATAAAGAAGGAAAAAGGACCCTGATGGTCCCTCACAGATGGGACAGGATGGTGAGATTGTGCAGGGCTGAGGCAGACAGAAGGGAAGGGAGCTCAGATCCCACCTGAAGCCACTAGGACATAGTTAATTTCTTCCTGGAGGTTGGACGAGGACTCATGCATAGCTGATTATTATTTTAAAATACAGACTTGAAATATATGAGTCATGTTTTCGATAGTTAATTTGTAACTAAGGTTTTCTAGGCATAGAAATAATGCTTCTCCCATCACTACAATTTAATTTTACTTATGGCATGTTCATAATTCCTGGGCATCGTTACGGTGTTACTTTTACACTTTTGCATTCATTTTTACAGCTCTGTGTGTGAAACTGTTTGGAAGATGAAAAGCTCCATATAAGATCTAAGTATCATTATTTTTTTCTTTAGGAGAAGAAAACCCTAACGTGCTCACTTGATATCTGGAAGACAGGAAGCCCCGCAGTGAGGAGGTAAGGAGACCCTGCCCCGGGTCGGCGGCTCCATCAGATGGGAAAGGGGGGAGGCAGTGGTACTGGACCAGCTCAGACGGCTCCCCAGCTGAGGTCTGGATGCCTGCCAGGGTCTCCCATGGGAGCCTCGCACCTTGTCCCTTGTCCCACCTGCTCTTCAGATTCTTTCGACTTCAAGACTCATAGGCCATCCGCAGTCAGCCTTCTTGCTGTAAAGTGCACGTTTCTCTAAATATGAACGGACTGGCCAGGTGTTTCCTCTGGGCTTGGAGACCGAATAAGGGACACCTGGCCCTACATCACAGCCATCGCAATGTGGGGTCATCGGGGGGAAGGCTTGGGGAGAGTAACCCCAGACCTAATAACCAAAACCTTGACAATGAACTCCTGTCTAAAGTCGCTGGTTCTCGCTGACTTAACCCAGAGTAAATTAACGAGGAGAGGCCCTGCAGCAGGCCCTGTGCGGTGTGGAATCAACTCTTGCGAATGTAGACGTTGCAGCCGCTGTTGTCTTCCTCCCCAAGCACGGCCTTGCAACGCCGGTTATTTAGGGTGGCAGTTACATTCCAGCGCCAGCATCGGCACACAGTAGGTCTGATGAAGCCCTCCCCTGCTGTTGGGATACGGACGGTGCAGGGGAGCACCTGCAGGCTCCGAGGGGCGGCAAGGCCACTGGAGGGCCCCTAGATAACCACACAGCTCAGGGCCTCACTGTCACACCTTAGACTGTGATTTGAGCAGGATAGAAAGCCTTGGGGTGTTAAGCCGCTAAGGCTTGGGGGATGCTTGTTACTGCACTCAGCCTATAAAAAGCTGCCAGATAAAAATGCAGCTGCTGAACAAAAGTGCTCCCACCTTCAGGGGCTCCGCTCTTCTTCACCTCTCCAGGGATCATGCATGGATTGGGGGACTCTGCTCTTCTTCAACTCTCCAGGGATCATGCATGGAGACAGGCACTGAAAGTTCACGTCCTGTGCAACTTCCAGCGAGAAGGGCTGTATCTTTGACATGTCAGAGATCATGGTCACGGGCTGAGATGAATGTGAGAGAGAAAAGAGCTGGACACCAGTTAAAGGCAGTAGACAGATTTTATTCAGAGCTTTGCAATAGGAGAGAGACGCTTCGGTAAAACTGTGCTCAACTCATACACAGCAAAGACGGCTGGGAGTTGATGACCCAGGGCAAGACGGAGGGGTTAGTGGACGGAAAATCACTAAGAGGAACCACCAGAAGTGGGAGATTCTTGCTAAAGCACCTTACCAGGACTCTTGCTGAACGCAGGTCAAGGCTCAGACTTCAAGGGTGGCGGACTCTCGCTAAGACTGGACTGTGCAGGCTGAGGAAAGGTGGGTCCGAGGACCAGTTCTGGTTGAAAAGAGAGCCCAGAGAAGCCTGCCTAAAGTTTGCACGAGGCGAGCGTCTTCGCCATGAAGCAGCCCAATGGGAGCGCTCTCCACGGGATGGAATTCTCTCGGCCTCACACCTGCTGGCAGAGGGTTTGCCGTCAGCCACAACCAAAACCTCTAACAGGGAGCTCTTCCAGCACGCTGACAAGTGCTTACGAGCAAAATGGATTATGTTTACTCTGCACAGCGCTGTGCCCCCGGGGAACACGGCTTCTACTTCCGTACCTCATCTGTAATGTGATTGAAATATGAAAATAATTTTCTCTGCCTACATAGCTTCAATATATTGGTATTAACTATAAAAAACAAATTCCCTCCAGAGGCCAAACAAGCAGATGGTTGTGAGCACTTAGGAATAGAAGGAGGTCACTGAGTGCGTGATCACTCAGGTCAGCGCAGACCTCGGTCCAGCTGTGTGACGCAGCCGTGGATACCGTTGTGCTCTCCTCTCTTTCTCCTGCAGGTGCAGGACTTGGAACCCTGATCTCACCTTGACCTTACCTGGGGCAATGGCTCCTCATCACCTCCTAGAGGGCTTGTTACTCTGTGCACTGCTGTGCCTCCTCTGTGTTTCTGGTTCAGTCCGTCCGGGGGGGTCGGGGGCAGGGGCGTGGGCTTTGGAATTTGCTTTGCCAACTTGCTTTTTCCCAGGCGAGGCTGCCGAGTGCGGATTACAGTTTGAGAACCACCCACTCAGGGCACCCAGCTCCCTGCCCCTAACTTGGCCAAAGGATAAACTAAAGGACACACTAAACATCATGGATGAGTCTGCCTGTGGTGGGACAGCTGAGACCAACATACTAGATTCCTCATTGTTACTGATCTATGTACTCTTCCTTCTCTGTCTGCATCCAAGGGGACCAGAAGGGGTCAGACTAACAGTGTGAAATAATACAATTAGGATATTTTAATAGAGCATCTAAAGCAGTGTTTCTTTGCTCTTGAAGATCTGATGAAAGTTAGGAAGCACTCCGTCCTCCCAGAAATACCAAACATACACACACAGACGGGATTTTACATTTACTTTCAGGGCCTAATGAGTTTCCTGAACCCCAGGGTAAAAACTCTTAATATCTTAAAAGTAAGCAGGAAGGGAAGATGCAAACAGGTTCCTGAGATAAAAATACAATAATAATTTGGAAGGGAATTTATCTTGAAGCTTTTTGGGGTGTAAGGTAAATAAAAAGATGAGAGTATTGGGGTGACAAATAGGAGAGTTCATTTGTTGATGTCTCCGGGGCGGGGATTGTGAGAGCTCTGGCTGGGGCCTGAGGACCGAGTGGAGCGGGTGGGCAGTAGGGCCAGATGGTCCAGGGGTGGGTCTGAGTGTCTGTCCACAGGCGCAAACATGACCTCAGGGATGGCTTCTGCGGGGGCGGCCACACGAAGCCCTTCCTCCTTCTTCCTCGCAGGTATCTGCCGAGGTCCTACAGGCTCAGAGCCGCCGACCCCTATAACCCTGGGAGCCCCTTGGGGTTGAAAGTGGAAGCAAGCAATGCCTGTGCGGTGCTTTCTGTGTGCAAGGCACACATCAAGTGACCTCTGTGGTCCTCAGAGAAACCCTGTGAGTGTTCCACTTGGCAGGTGAGAAGGCTGAAGCCCAGGGCAGCTGTGTGCCTCGTCCAAGGTCACGCAGGGAGCAGTTGAGCCAGCACCCAACATGGCGAGGCTCTTTCAAAACCCCACTGCCAACCCCCCCCCCAATGCTGGAAGGGGCTGTCCTATCCAGGAGCCCCCCGCCCTTTCTCAAGCCCCTACCTGGGACAAGACTTGCCTTCTCCTTGGAGGAGAGACCATCCTTCTACTTTCCCTGCTGGAGACCCCTTCTCCATTCTCTTCTCTTCTCACCATTGTCAACGGCTGCCCTGGGGGGCCGTAAACACAGATGCCATTTTGCCGAATGTGCTCTGCACACACCTGCCTAGAGCAGCCTTGTTATTTCTGTGCATAAGTAAAATAAACAGTGGCTTTATCATTCAACAGATCTGAGATAAAATCCCAGTTCTGCAAATCACAAAGTATGAGGATTTGGACAACTTACTTGTTGTGTTTCCCCTGTATAAATGGGGACAATGTCCTCTTAGAGCTCTTGTGAGCGTTTACTGAAATGACATACAAATCACTCAAATCAGTGACTGGCGTACAGTACATGCTTAACGCGTGCTCGCTTTGCTTTCCATGTTTGGAATGAAGGCAAACAGCTTCAGCATCACCCACAGCATATGGAAGCTACGAGACACATCATAAAACTGTCAGACGGGATGCGTACTGTAGCTCAAATTAAAACATTTCTGTGCACTGGCGTTCTCTGTGCCAGAGGCAAGCTCAGTTGACATAAGTCGGCGGTACCAAATCTGCAATTAGAATGACACTTTAAAAGACTTTGCAATAAATATTTTGTTTTTCACTTATTGCATAGGACTCAACTCTGCTTTTTGCTGTCGGTGCTACATCCGTTACCACTAGGACGGAACACGCTAAGGGGTTCATTGTTCCCCCGCAGCCCTCTGGTTATGTTGGACGGTTCTCCATTCATTTCAAAGTAGGTGGAGAAGATGCCGTGGGTCTCAGAGTAACTTTGGGGCAAGGAGAGAGAAGTTGAGGTAGAGACTGGTGACCAACAGATGTTAACTTAGCGGCTGCTGTGTATTAGATACTGTGTGGAAACTGAGGACGGCATGAAGGCTGAGGAGACACGGAACCCACCCCCAAGACGCTCATGATGTTGAAGGGACACACTCAAGGTCAAGGGTGAAGAGCAATGAGTGTCTGAGCATTCGAATTGGAGCCCTGCCCATCACTCAGCTCCCCACAATTACCTGCTGCCCCCTGAAGCCCTGCAGCCGTGCCCCACGTGCACTCATGATATTCAAGCCCCTCCTGAGACCCACCTTTAGCGAGTGTGCGTGGGACGCTCAGTGTTTGATCGTGGAAGCAGAACCACTCGGGGTGATAAGCACAGCTTCATCATCAGGATTAGACCGGCCACAGCCGCGGGTGCAGGTGGAGGAGGTGATGCAAGACTGTCGCTTCTGCATCTGTTTTGGACCCTGAGTCACGTCAGGTCCTCAGGCTGACGATTGGGAAGGAAAGCTGGACTGCAACGGTAGCAAGCAAGGATGAGCCAGAATGCACCAGGGCCAAGGGCACCTGCGGCTTCTTCAAACCACCTCCAGCCTCCAGGAAACATGTCCTGTGGGAGTAGCTTAGGCCTCTATCATGGAGCTGCACGCACGCTGCCCAGGGCCCTGGGAAGCTGAAGGAGAACGTTCCGTGGGATCTGAAGCATCTGGAGGCCTGGGGTCTTCCTGTGTTCAAGTGGCCATGGTGCCCAGCCCCTCACATCAGGCTTGGGAGCATTGGAGGGGCTGCTGCTTCACCCCACCTTGGGGCCAAGCTAACGCTGACCAGTCTGGAAGGCCATTCAAGAATGCATGGAAAGCTGATCGCTCAGAGCCAGCACAGCCGGCAAACACTGGCCCAATGCCACAGGTGGGTTTTCAGATATAGACGATGGGGGTTTCCACTGATATGAGAGTTTAGAAAACGTTCGGAAAACTGTAGAAAGAACCTTAAAACGTTTTATACGACTTTGCCGATCCACTGACGATTGGAAATCCAAGCTAAGGAAATAACTCTAAATAAAGAAAAACACAACAGTTTTATCAATATCCAATAACAGAGGAACAGTTAGATAAATGAATAAATAATTTAATCCATTGAATGAAATATTACAAATCCATGGAAAACGTTTTTGCAGATGCAGTGATATAAAAAAAATGCCTGTGACAGTGTAAAGTAACGCACACAATGCCGTATGCAGTGTGAACAGGGCTCTGTAGAAAAGAAACTTTGCATAAAAAGAGAAAGGGGCATTCTGGTTCCAAAACAACAGTAGCAGATGCCTGAACCCGGCTTTCTGCACACCCTCGAAACCCACCAGAGATTAACACGCAGAGTGAAGAAGCTCCTCAGGCCCCGCCCGGAGCAGGACGCAGGTGGAACACGCGGGCTTCATGAAACAGTGAATAGGAAATAAACACCCACGTCCCGCAGCCCCAGGGGCCTGCAAGAGATGCCCCACCTGAGAGGGAACCCTGAGAGCAGGTGGGTCTACAGGATCAGAGCCCCGGACCCTGGAGAGGCCAGAAAAAGTGGGTTAGAAATGTGTGGATGAGAAGTGTCAGGCGTGGAAGCCACGGATTCTCTACAGCGGGGGTGACTTGGAACAATGACCGGGGCGGGGGAGGGGAAGGAGGGAGGGTAGTGATGTAACCAGGCAACGAGGCTGCTATGGAGGGAAAAACAAGCAAGTGAGAGAAGTTTTTAAAAGAAACTGGGAGATACACCAAAACCTACCCAGGCACCCCCCAAAAAGAGTATCATGGATTAGAGAGGATGCACCTCATCACACAGAGAAGCAGGTGCTCTCGGACTGAGAGACTCAGAGAGGCCCCAGACCCTCCCTCCCTGACTCATGTAACCCCCAGGCACACTCGGCCAGTAAAGGAAGATGTTCCAAACTGAATCAAAAGGAGCGGAACAGATCCTAAAAGTGAATTCTCTCCAAATCGAAACATACACGACAGAATAAAACCATAGCACAAGAGTCAACCTGAGTGAATTATTCTTAAACAAGCATTTCATGGGGTGAAAACACACATGGAGTCCAAATTTCAAAAACTGGAACAGAAATGGACAAAATCCTGGAAACTTGTGAAAGGAGAGCAGACCGGACATGAGAATGAGATTAAAGCTGAGGTAATTCCTCCCACAGACAGAGGTGGAGCCACAAAGCCCTGAGCAGACTCATGAAGCGAGGGGGAGGGGCAGGCCTCGCAGATAGACAAGGAAGTGAATGAAAATAGAGAAAGAGAGAAAAAGGAGTAGTGAAAAAGCAATAGAAGCAAGAGATGAGCAAAAAAAAAAAAGAAAAAAAAATGCAACCTATGTCTGATAGGAGTTCCTAAGATGATGAACCAAAAACACGCCAGGGAATCAATATTTAAGCTAAAACCCAGCGAGAGCCTCCTGACCTCCAGGAAGGCCTGTTGAGAGGCTGCCAGGCGCCCGAGGAATCTGGGCTGGGAGGCCACAACCCCAAGGCACATCTCAGTAAGTCTCTTGGATTTTAAGGATGAAGCAAACCAAAACGGGAACAGGAAACATCTCAGGACCTCCGGGTGAGAGGACCAAGGATCTTAAAAGTAAGCGGGACAGCATCCAAGGCCTTCACAGCAGGAACAGCGGAAGCTCATTTTCAATGACCCGTGTGAAGGCCGTGTGAGCTAACGAAGGTGTTAGGTCAGCCAAGTCGTAGAACCACAGTTACCAGCAGAGGAGAACGTGGGAACCGCAATGCTCACCAGCCTTTGGAGGAGTCTGTTGGCGGGAGGGGCCCTGCCAACCGAAGAATAAATGGGGAGCTTCAGCCAAAGGGCTGGGGGTGGGCACTGAATGTAGGTGTCTGCATACCCAAAACAAAGGAAGGTGAGTCCAGTGGTAAGGGGTCGTGTGAGGGTGTTATACGTGAGAAAAGAAAGCGATACAAATAGAAAGACACAAGGGAAAAAGAAAAGGGGCCAGCAAGGCAGCCTCATTGATTGTTACGTGCGCAGGAAGTGGGAGCCAGAGGTACCACTTCTAAGGTTGACCCCCCAGAGTGGAAGCCTGTGAAGGCAGAGGGGACTCTGGCCATTAAAGAGATTAGCGTGAAGGGTATCACAGAGCAAACAGACTGTCCTAAATACCAAGGAAGTCTATTCTAAATGAGAAAGAAAACTGCCCATGTATAGAAAGAGACCCAGTGAATACATCATCTAATACTATTCATATTTCAGAGATACAATCAAACATGTCAACCATTTCAACAAATGTAACCAGGATTATCTAACCTACTAAAAGAAGATTTTCAAATTGGCCCCTAGAAAAAAATCCAGCTCTGTGTGGTATACAAATGACACACTTAAAGTGATTCAGAAAGGCTAAAACAATAATAATAATAATACTAGTAATGCAATTAGACAGAAGTCTATCAGGCAAATAGAAAGAAACAGAAAAGAAGGATTATGATCCTGGTATTTTACAAGGTAGAATTCAGCACCCCACCCCAATTAAATGTTACAAAGAAGAACATTCTGTAATACAAAGGCTACTATTCAAAATGCAGCGTTGTGAATACACATACCCCAGAGCCTAGCAACCGCCAGTCATAAAAACAAAAACAAAAACTACAGGAGATGTGAAGACAATAGGAGTAAATGCACTCTAGGAGGATTTAATATAATAATCAGTCTAGGGCAGGTCAACTGGATAATAACAACAAGGGAAGATAAAATCTGTAAGGTAGAGTTCCCGACTGTACACTGAAATTTACAACTTAATAATAGAGACCACAGCATCTTCCTGGTCATTCATGGAACATTCATAGAAATGAACCAAATGTTAGGTTACAGAGGAAGTGCCAAGGAGTTCCTTAAAGTCAAAATAATGTAAACAGCATTTACTGATCACAGAGCAATGAAACTAGTAATTAATGATGCACTTGTTAAACAGATCCTTCTGGAGATTTAAAACTTCTCAGGGGAAATGCAAAATCCAAAATAACAGAACTTCTAAAGGATAAAGGTAATGAAAACACGACATACCAGAATCTGTGGAATACAATGAAAATGGTGATCAGGTGAAAATTCAGTGTTAGATGTGAATAAAAAGAAAAGAACCAACATAAAAATGACTTAAAATGTTAGAAATCAAATAATAAAATTTATCAAAAGAAGGAAATAATAAAGATAAAAATACACATCAATGAAAACAAAAAGTGAAGAATTTGTAAAAAAAAAAGTCTAGTTCTTTGAAAAAAAAAGTAGTGGATAAACCAACTAGAATAACCTAGTTGGTTATTAATTTAATACATTTAAAAAGTGAGAAAGTGAAAACCTGCAAAGGAAGAGAGGGGTACGGATGTAGAGCCTGAGTGCCTGTGATGAGCTGATACGGCTGCCCAGCCGGGCGCCTGGGGGCCTGGCCGCTTCCATCTCCGCAGACCCGGGGACACCAGCCTGGCTGCCCGGTCCCCTCCTGCGGGCCTCTTTGCAGAAACACAATAAAATGCTTCTGGTCACTTTAGGTAAGCTGCTATTTTGGTCTGCCGGTGCCAAACAGCTGCGACTAAACCGGGCATATGTGGTGCTACCTGCAGTCTCCCACCCACCTCTGCCCAGACCCCCGTCTCACCTCTGAGCGGTGGGCGCTGGCTCCCGGCCATCAGCATTCCAGACTCTTGCCCCAGCAGCCTGCCCTCCCCACACTCACACCCTGGCACGAACCCCACTGCACCTGAGAGAGTGCCTTCCCGCCAGCGCCTTCGCCACACTCCCTGTACCCTGGAATAAATCACCATGTCTGGACTTCGATGACAAGATTGGATGAGGAACACGTTCTGCTTCCCGTCACTCCCGGTTTAAAGCTGACACTCTATGGGAGACTTTCACCTTCATCAACTATGGAAATGATAAGTGCACCAACACCTGGAGCCTTCTCCCCACACCCCTCCACCCCTGCCCCGCGTTACTGTGCTTCACCACTAGCTGGCTTACTCTGTGCATATCACAAATATATCCACGTTCTGTTTGGGTCTGCTCTCCAAACACTCGGATACGAGACCGATCACAGAGGCGTCTTCGTCTGTTTCAGCATCGCGTTCACAGTGGCTTCCTCCACGCTGGGCTATGGGAAGCCTTCTATAAGTATTAGTTGAATGAATGAGTTTGCTTATACTTACTTCTCCAATTTGGAGATTTCCTTACAAAGCCAGTAAAATCAATCACCATGTCTCTGCCAGGCACACCTGATGCCAAGGTTGGACTAGTGTGAATCACCTGGTGATGGTGTCCAATCTAGGGGACCCTGCTTGTCACCAAAGCCTTGACCCATTTACACTACACAGTGTCTGCAGAAGTAAGGATTTGTAAGTAATGTTATTAATTGAGAAGAGCCCAAAGACCACCGGGGTAATCAGAGCACCACCAAACACGCCTGGTGCCGCCCATGATTTACAAAATGCTTTAGAAACGTTATGTCACGTAACTCTCAGATGAAATGATCATTTACAAGTGATAGAACCTGGGTCACAATAGCTGGGACCTGGCACTGCAGGAGCTCAGAGCATGGCGCCCCATACTTGGGGTGAATCGTACTCAGATTTATTACTGGTTAAAATAATTTTGTATCGCCAACACTGGGATCTTCTTAGTGACCAGCCCTCCTTGTGAGGAGGAAATGGCTTGGCTGGGGTAAGTCCTGCTCCTGGGGCTTCAGGCCTGTCCTGGCCAGGGAGTTCCCTCGCCCTGTAAGGAGTGTGTCTGAAGTCCCCACATCCCACCCTGGCCACTGATGCTGAACTCCTCTCTGGACATCACTTGTCCTCCCACCGTGGCCCATTGTGTCCTTAGGCCCCGTAGGGCAGAGCTTCCAAATTTGCCTTCAGTCACTTTCGGCCATTTCCTTCATATTTTCATTTCTTTCTTCTTTGAGCTGTGGCTGAATCTCCCAAGACTGTCTTCTACAATTGGATCTACCGCTAGTCTGCCTTCCACTGCCGTTGTTTCCGTTTTCAAGTGCACAGTTATGAGTTTTAACCTCTGTGCACTTTTTCTTAGTTTCCTCTCCATGGTTGCTTGCTCCATTTCTGTAGATGGCACTGACCGCTAAACCCTTACTGAGAAACACATCCTAAACATTGTAATGCACTGTGTTTCTTGCAGTAAATGCACTTTAGGGAAAGGGTTTTCTGGTTTTGCACAGTGTACACATCCCTGTGAGCTGCAGTGTCCTTGGCTTGCTCTGGGAGATTTTATATTTTTCTCTGAGGGGCACCCACACCTGTAGTGAAGTGAGCCACACACGTGAGTCTATTGTGGCTGTGGCTGCCCTTCCTGGACCCTGCCTGGAGCCCCCGAGAATCTGTAAGAGTCCCTGCAGTCAGCACTGTAGGCTCTCACATTCCTTCTTGCTCTGGCTGAAATCCCCAGGGATTTCCTATAGAGGACAGCATGATTCCACACTGCTGCCCTCACACCAGACCTCCCGAGAAGTGTTCACACCATTGACCATTTACATGAGAACCAGTGTCTGGGGAGGGGCATCTTTAAAGATCGTCCTTGGATCACTGTCTTGCCCGGGAGTTTAACACTCTTTTGCCAATCTTTGAATGCACCTTCCTAAGACAGCTCTTACCCACTGGCCACCCATGCGTAAGGACCCTCACTCAGCACACACTGTGTTCACAAGCACCTACTATGTGCTGGGCATCGTGCTCAGGGCTGCACACCCTAATTTGAATCAGATGGAGTCTCTTGGCCTTAAGAGGAAGACACATCTTCTAGTCTTCTCTTTCCACCAAGATTGAAGCATCCGCTTTGCTAAGGGTGATGGATGGAGGACAATAGCCGCCCCAGGTGTGGGCCCTCTGTTGTGCTGTTTTATCTCCTGACTGCTCATCCCCAGGAGAGGGAGACACGGTCTGAAAATGGACGTTAAGCTGATGCTGACACACACTGCAGGGTTGCCTCCAGGAAGCCCACCACAAGCTGAGGGCAGACCTCGCTGTGTCCGCTTCACACAGGGAGAGAGAGTGAGGCTTGGAGAGGTTCAGAGGAGTCACCAGGCTCAAATCGTTAGAGTTGAGATGTGGAACCTGGTCTTCCTGATGTGAAAATCCACATCCTTCCACTCTACCCGCTGCTTGGATGAGAAGGTGGGAAATGACACACTCAGGAGGGACTGGAGCCACAGACGAACAGCTGGGATGTTTGGGGGGATGTTTGAGCCCCTCCCAGCGAGCTCGTTCCTTGGCCCGGCAGAATCACATCTGCAGAGAGAGGAATGTTTGAGGACGTGTGCCTGACACAGAAGGTGCTAGAACACTCAAACCGTCCCTGTTGTCATCTTCAAAAAGAGATGATTGGCCCTGCTGGACACAATGGCTAAGGGAGGCCAGTAGGGACTCTGGGCAGAACTGTACAGTGAATTCTCTAAAAGTACGAATTTTAACGCTTTATAAAATGGGACTAAATGAGTTCGCTAACTACAGGTCAAGGCCGATGTAACTATTTTCTTTGAGGAAACAGCCACCGAAACCCTGGAACCCCAGCTGGGACACGGGAATCCACCTCCTTGGGCATCAATCCTGGGAATGGCCAGAATGTTCCCCTCTGAAGAACAGAGGAAAGGACCAAGGATGTGTAGCTTAGGAAAGAGACAACTGAAGACTCTCAGAGACCTGATCTCAAAAACATAAAGGGCTGCCATCGATTTTTCCTTCAGAGCTCTTTGACCAATGGGTGGAAATTACAGGGAAACAAATCTCCACCTAATTTAAAAAACAGTTTTCTAGCAAATAGAAGTTTTTTCTTGCTGACGAAGAGATCCCTTCCATCAGGGATCAGAAGGACAAGCAAAGGATTAAAGATCCTTGTCCACCAGGGATGCTTTCAAGGGAACCCAATGGAGTGTTGAGTTAAATAACCTTGAAAGATCCTTCCAAAATGAGATTTCAGACCAATAGAAATTAATTTTTTTAACACCTTTATTGGGGTATAGTTGCTTTACAATGGTGTGTTAGTTTCTGCTTTATAACAAAGTGAATCAGTTATATATATATACATATGTTCCCATATCTCTTCCCTCTTGCATCTCCCTCCCTCCCACCCTCCCTATCACACCCCTCCAGGCGGTCACAAAGCACCAAGCTGATCTCCCTGTGCTATGCGGCTGCTTCCCACTAGCTATCTACCTTACGTTTGGTAGTGTACATGTGTCCATGCCTCTCTCTCGTTTTGTCACAACTCACCCTTCCCCCTCCCCATATCCTCAAGTCCGTTCTCTAGTAAGTCTGTGTCTTTATTCCTGTCTTACCCCTAGGTTCTTCATGACATTTTTTTTTCTTAAATTCCATATATATGTGTTAGCATATGGTATTTGTCTTTCTCTTTCTGACTTACTTCACTCTGTATGACAGACTCTAGGTCTATCCACCTCATTACAAATAGCTCAATTTCGTTTCTTTTTATGGCTGAGTAATATTCCATTGTATATATGTGCCACATCTTCTTTATCCATTCATCCGATGACGGACACTTAGGTTGCTTCCATGTCCTGGCTATTGTAAATAGAGCTGCAATGAACATTGTGGTACATGACTCTTCTTGAATGATGGTTTTCTCAGGGTATATGTGGGATTGCTGGGTCATATGGTAATTCTATTTGTAGTTTTTTAAGGAACCTCCATACTGTTCTCCATAGTGGCTGTACCAATTCACATTCCCACCAGCAGTGCAAGAGTGTTCCCTTTTCTCCACACCCTCTCCAGCATTTATTGTTTCTAGATTTTTTGTAATTTTTTTTTAAGTACAGAATTTCACAAGCCAGCATCCAAAGAATTACCACATGTGATGAAATGATGAGAATTACCTTGGGTTTTGAGGAGGAAGAGATTCAAGATCCTTCCCACCAGAGAGAGTGTCAGTGGGGCTCTAAGGGGTGAGAACTTAATGGGGCCGATGGCCCAGGGGCTCAGCAACAGCCTGACCCTGACCACTGCCCAGGGTAACTCCCGGCGAACCTCCTAATCCAGGTCTGCTGCTGTGTCTGAGTGACCGGGATGCTGAGAATGAGACACTCCTTCTCATGGACTTAAAGAACGGCAGCGCATTTGGCCATTGGAAGCTCTTAGTTCTCATGTTTATTTGGCACAGACACCAAGGGCACTGAGGGTTTAGAAGTCAGCACCTGTTTGTTAAAAACGAACTGAAGGAGTAGAGGTGACATCAGCTCTCAGGGTCACAGAAAAGCCACTGGAAGGTGGGTAGGGTCCCCGCTTTTACTCATGGAAACAGCCAAAGTCCTGCTTTTGAAGCCACCGACCCTCTCCTGGCAGCAGCTGGCTCTCAGACTGACTGCAAGACGAGCTTAGAACAGTCGTCCAAAGAGAGCAGAGCCCCTGGGACTGCCACGACGGCGACCTCTTGTCTCCGGGCCTGCTGGGGTTCGGACCCCCTTCCTTCCTATCGAGGGCTGAGATTCCTCCCTGGACTTGTTCTCTCACCCCCATGCCATGCTCTCAGACCTGACTGTCCACTTAGTTCTGTCCAGCTGCTCCCAGAACCTTCGAGATCCACCATGCCTGGCCTCACCCCTGCCTCAGGCTGGATAATATTTCCCCCCGGCTCCTCAGGGCATGGCCACAGCCAGCTGAAGATGACCTTGGACATCCCTGGGAAAGGCAAGGCCTTGTCATTACGCATGTGCAGGATGATTGATTAGATTCCACGCGAGTGACAGTTGAGTTGGGGCCCTCCTTCCCTGGGTCGTCCTTTTTGGACTTAGGAGGGAGTCAATCCCTCTGTTCTTGACTCTCCAGGCCATTCTCAGGTCACTTTGGCTGGATTTTGCATGTTTGCAGAATTGCCAAATCCTATGACATCTTAAATCCTGGTCCTTTCTTTTGTACATTGACAAACTCCATTTTCCCATGTTCATCTATCCATTTATCCCTCCCCCTTCACTGTTTATTTAACAGCATTTCACACCTGCCATCCTTAATATTTCGCTCAGTTGTCCTCCCTCTTTCCTTTCAGCCATATGTAAGCTTCCCAAGGGTGGGATCTCTGTTGCTCTGTCAGTTGTGGTCTCTCCAGGACTAAGGGCAGGAACTAGAACACAGTAGGTGTTCAATAAATGAACACAGGAATAATGAATAAATTGAAAGGCAAAGCACGTAGAAGAAATGGGTATGATAAACTACCGGTTGCGTAAAAATTATGATATTTTAATATTTTATTATATATGCATAATATTTCTGGAAATATCCTAGAAGACCAACAGCAGTGGGAGTTTGGGGAGAGGGGCTGAGCGGGAGACCCTGTAATCAGAACCAGGGGTGGGAGGGAGATTTCTCCTACATATCCTTCTGAGTTTTGAGTTTTGGACCATATGAGGTTATTACCTAATCAAAAAATCAAATATATTTTTAAAAGAAAGAAATAACATTTTTTGAGGGGGGGAAATAAGTGGTCACTGATTACTAGACTCTGAGTTGCTTGAATCCACTGCATTCTGCAGTGACACTGACATTGGCCATTATCCTTAATGGCCCTGCTTCAATCAACAAACAGCCTGTTAACTTTTTGAGGACACAGCGATCCGGCCCAGATGAATTTCCCACAGGGCCAAGCATTAAGTCCGGGCCTCTGAAACATTTGTGCTGGTGGCAATTGTGAGGGCACAAAACCAATTTGTGTGAAACAGTATGTGGCATCTTCTGGGAGTGACACTCAAGCCACAGAATGGTGCTTTGGGCAGCAGGGCAGCTGCTCCAGAATGAGACCACACAAAGGGAGCCAGTGGTGTGCCCGCTCGAAGCCCGGGGGCATCATATCACCTTCTTGGCCAAGGATGTTACTCGCTATAAACCGAGGGACCCACAGAATCTATGGCTACATTGTCCCAGGTACTTTAAAGCTCTGTCAGTTATAACCTCCAAATAAAACCAAACCTGGATCAAAATTTATTTCATGTCAACATTTTATCATAGTTATAAACCCTATCAAGGCTTGAAAGTGCTGTGCCATTACATTTATCCACAGTACAGATGGAACGCCAGGGAGGGGATGAGCCACGTGTTGGTTTTGTTTTATCACCAGTACACTAAGACATGAAATAGCCCCCATTTTCTAAGTGTGCCAGAATACACATTTAATTCTGTCTTCTCACTGGGGCCTACTAGTGCGTTGAACTAAAATATTTTCCCACAGCATTTTGAATCATCGGTTAACAGTCTAAACTTGCCTTGATCTGGGTATTATTTTTTGACCTAAATCAGAATTAGAGGGGTACAGGTTAGCTATTCTGGCCCTAGGGTTCTCACCCCTGGCTACATATAGGACCTTCAAAACTCTGCTGGCTAGTTCTCCATCTCTGAGCAACAGGAAACAAACCTTGTGATGAGCACCGAGCCTGGGGGTTTAGAAATGATTTCCTAAGTGAATCTGTTGCACAGCGAGAGTTTACCACAACCGTGGACATAAACTAGGATTTCTTGCAAGAAATGGGCATGCAAGTTCCCTGGGGGATCTGGTTAACATGTACCTTCTGGGTCAATAAGTCTGGGGCCTGAGAATCTGCTTTTCTCAAAGCCCCTGGGTGAGACCCACAGTGTTGCTCCCACAAGGCCCACTGAGTAGGGGCAGAGGTCCTCCACACAAAGGCAGGGTCTCATCACACCCCCTGAGTGCGCTGACAGCCGCACGGGACCCGCCCTGGGCTGGAGCAGGTCCCCCTTGAGTCGTCCTCTCTCCCCATGTCTGTGACGTCCCTATGGAGGCACGGAGGTTGAAATGATGGCTCTGCTTTGCCATCAGGAGCAGCCGCTACTCTTCCCTCTGTGAGCCACTTTAGCATCTTGTACGAAGTCGATGCCACCAAGTGGGAGAGCTGAGTCAGAGGCTGAAAAAAATGTACTAATGATGGCTACATCCCGAATCATGCTGGACCAATGGGCAGCCCCTCCCATGGCTTCACGGCCAGCAGCCTTTTCCTAAGACTGTCATGCCCCGTACAAAGGAATCACTCTGGGTCATGAGCAGCTGGACGATCAGCTTGAGCCCATGATAAGGAAATTACATCTTCGAAGGCTTCGGCCAACATGCAATTTACAGTATATTTAACACCTCATTGGTGCTGATATGAGTAGTTGCTGGGAAGCCAGTGAAACAGTTTTTGCAAGGGTGAGATGGGCTGGATACCATTATACAGAGGAAAACTACATCTTTTCCAGCCTTATCCTACCTGGCAATATTTGCAATCTTCACCAAGTATTTGAGAAACCAGAGAGCCTTGATTAAATAATATTGAGAACTTTTCAGCAAAACGGAAAGAGAATAAGGTCAGAGCCAAAAAACATATCAGCCACCTTCCCTATGGCAGCATGGGTGAGAAAGCCCCTACTTTGGGGTTAAAGCCAGCCCTGATGGTGGGGCTGGAGATGAGAGGGAGGGAACACAAGCTACAGCCCTCGCCTGGTCTCCCCCTGTCCGTCAGCCACCAGAAACAACTGGAGGGTGCCCCTCTCCCACCCCCAGAGTGTTAACCTCCAGGGGCTGCGCGAGACATGCAGCCTTTCAGTACAACTTAAAAGTCGCAAAATAACCTCAGTGTAAGCTGCCAAGGCAGACACAGAGGTGTCCAAGATAACTTAAAAAGAGTGCTGCTTGTATAACTCAATATCAGAAAAGCAAACAACCCAATCAAAAAATGGGCATAAGGTCTAAACAGACATTTCTCCAAAGAAGACATACAGAGGGCCAACAGGCACATGAAATGATGCTCAGCATCACTATTAGAAAAATGTAAATCAAACTACAATGAGGTACCACCTCACACCAGTCAGAATGGACATCATCAAAAAGTCTGCAAATAATAAATTCTGGAGAAGGTGTGTAGAAATAGGAACCCTTCTACTCTGTAGGTGGGAATGTAAGTTGGTGGAGCCACTATGGAAAACAGCGTGGAGGTTCCTTAAAAAACTAAAAATAGAGTTGCCATGTGATCCAGCAATCTCACTCCTGGGTATATATCCTGACAAAACTCTAATTTGAAAAGATACGTGCACACTTGTGTTCACTGCAGTACTATTCACAACAGCCAAGACGTGGAAGGACCTAAGTGTCCATTGGCTGGTGAATGGATAGAGAAGATGTGGCGCATATATACCATGGAATATTACTCGGCCGTAAAAAAGAATGAAATTCTGCCATCTGCAGCTACATGGAAGGATCTAGAGATGATCACACTAAGTGGAGTGAGTCAGACGGAGAAAGACGAATATATGATATCACTGATATGGGGAATCGGAAAGAATAATACTTATGAACTTATTTACAAAACACAAACAGACTCACAGACATAGAAAACAAACTTATGGCTACCAAAGGGGAAAGTGTGGGGGAGGGATAAATTAGGAGTATGGAATTAATAGATATACACTATATAAAATAAACAACAAGGAATTACTGTATAACACAGGGAACTATATTGAATATCTTGTAATAACCTATAGTGGAAAAGAATCTGAAAAAAATATCTGTATAACTGAATCACACCTGAAACTAACACGATATTGTAAATCAACTGTACCTCAATAAAAAAGCACCGAACATTAGAAGAGCCCATTTTTTAATAAAAAGTTTATCTCTTATTTAAAAATTTTCAAGTGATTAATAGCAATAAAAATAAAATATTGATATTGACATAAAACCTTTACACCTGCGTCACCAACAGGACCATCTGAAAGTCTGTCTTCTCACAGAGACCCTGAAGGGCAGTGGCTGGTTGTCTCCTCTATCTCCACAAGTCCAGGGCAGGCACAGGGTCTGGGATGAGGGCTGAAACAGGTCTCTGCCTCTTCCAGGATAAACGGAATGGCACAGAGGAGTCATGAAGGATGGCAAGGCTTCTTCCAGGCATGGAAGAGGGTAAACTCATTTCTCATAGGAGTGACCAGCAATTTGGGACTCTCATCGTGAGAAGGAATCCAGAAGAGCGTCAGCACATGGCGGGTCCTCAGTCAACGTTTGGCGAAAAATAAAAGAGTCATTATCATCTTCTGGAAAATAATTAGAAATGTGACTCATGAGCCTTTGATCAAAGAAATATAGCCAAAGAGAAATTCCCAAAAGAGAAAGTATTTTATTCGTCAAGATGTTGATAAGATAATCTTATTTATAAAGCTAAGAATTAAAAATAAATATCTGACGACATGCCATGGAAAACACATTCAGTGAAAAATGTGTGGTCTTTAATAATGTAGCTTATTGGATGTCCTCATTTCCTGTCGATGGGACTGTAAATTGTTAAAAAGAATTCAGGAAATAATTTGACAACAAGCATCAAAGAGCTTAAAACATGTTCCAAAGCATTTCACTCTTAAGAATTGATCCTAAATTTATAATTAGATGAGGACTTAAGGCAATACGTGCAGTATGTGGATTTAGGATTATTTGTGATCGTTATTTTTGGAAGATGTTGATGTATGGGATGGTTGAGAAAGCAGTAAGTATGATGGTGAAATTAGGGACTTGGGAGGTGGACAGTCCACTGGCTAGCTGTGTGACCTGTTCAGGGAATATATATGGCTCTGTGCTTACTTTTCCTCATCCATACAGTGGGGTTAAAACCAGTACCTACTCTGCAGTATTGTTATTCGATTTTTATGAGGTCTTGCACGGAAAGTACCTAGCGCATAGCTGCCCTGGGCCGGGTGTGGGGGAGATATGATAGATTCCCCCTCATCCGTACTGTGGGGTAGGCAAGTGGCATGATCACTGCTTATTTTAAAGGAGAATGCACCTTGTTAAGTGAATCCAGAAGGTTGCAGACCAGGTGACTCAGCTTCTTCTCCACTTACTCAGGGGGAGACACCGGGCTTACACTTTGCAAATGGCACCTCAGTTAATCCTCAGGACGGTTCCTTTATATACGACTCCATTTCCAGGTGAAGCCTCTGAGATCAAGAGAGGTTAAGTAACTCACCCATATCAGAGCTGGGGTTTGAATCTGTTTCAGGCTGCATCCATTCAACAAGTATTTACTGAAAATCTACTTTGTGTAAGTTCCATGTGAGCTTAAGAAAAATGTGAATGCTGCTGTTGTTGGATGGAGTAGTTTAAAGGTGTCAACTATATCCAGTTGACTGATGATGTTGTTGCGCTCAACTGTATCCTTACTGATCCTTTGCCTGCTGGATCTGTCCATTTATTGAGAGATGGGTGCTGAAGTCTTCAACTATAACAGTGGATTCAGCCACTTCTCCTTGCAGTTTTATCCTAAAGTAGTTTGACCCTCAGTTGTTAGGTGCATGCATACATATTATGCCTTCTTGGAGAGCTGACACCTTTATTATCATTATGTAGAGCATTTATTGATCCCTGATAACTCCCCTTACTTTGAAGTCTGCTCTGTCTGAAATGAACACAGCTACTCCTGCATTCTTTTCATTAGTGTTAACCTGGTGTACTTTTCTCCATCCATTTACTTTTAATCTATATGTGTCTTTAAAATGCATATTTTATAGGCAACATATAGTTGGGTCATGTTTTTTGGTCCACTTTGACAATCTCTTTATTTGGTGCATTTAGACCATTAATATTCAAATTGATCATTGATATAGTTGGATTAATACCTACCATATTTGTAACTATTTTCTCTTTGCTGTCCTTGTTCTTGATTCCTATTTTTGTCTTCCACCGCTTTTTAATTGGACATTTTATATGATCGAATTTTCTCTCCTTAATTAGCATACCAGTTATACTTCTTTTTTCACCCTTTTTATTTGTTGCCCTAGAGTTTGCAATATACATTTATAGCTAATCTAAGTCCACTTTCACATAACATCATACACTTCAAGGGTAGTGTGAGTACACTTAATAACAAACAAATCCCAACCCTTCTTCCTGTCCTTGTATCATTGCTGCCATTTATCTTACTCATACATAAACATGTGTAAATATACATATATATATAATATACATAAGCATAATCAAATACATTATTGCTATTGTTATTTTGAACAAATTGTTATCTGCTAGATCAATTAAGAATAATAAAAATGAAGGTTTTATTTTACATTCACTTATTCCTTCTTTGATGTTTTTCCTCTCTTTATGTAGATTCAAGTTTTTTTACCTGTATTATTTTCTTTATCCCTAAAGAATATCTTTTAACATTTCTTATAATACAGGTCTACTGGCAACAAATCCCTCAATTTTTGTCTGTCTGAGAGTCTTTATTTCTCCTTCACTTTTAAAGGATCATTTTTTCAGGGTATAGAAATCTAGGTTGTTGGCTTTTTCTCTCAAAACGAAATATTTCACTCTGCTCATTTCTTTTATAAATTTATTTATTTTCAGCTGCATTGGGTCTTCATTGCTGCGCACGGGCTTTCTCTAGTCGTGGCGAACGGGGACTACTCTTTGTTGGGGTGCGTGGGCTTCTCATTGTGGTGTCTTCTCTTGTTGTGGAGCACAGGCTCTAGGCGCGTTGGCTTCAGTAGTTGTGGCACATGGGCTTAGTTGCTCCATGGCACGTGGGATCTTCCTGGACCAGGAGTCGAACCCGTGTCCCCTTCATTGGCAGGCGGATTCTTAACCACTGCACCACCAGTGAAGTCCCTCTACTCACTTCTTGCTTGCATGGCTTCTGAGATAAAGTTGGATGTGATTCTTTGTTCTTCTATTTTAAGATGCTTTTATTCTCTGGCTTCTTTCAGAATTCTTTCATTATCATTGATTTTCTGTAATTTGACAGTGACAAGGTGTAGTTTTATGAGCATTTATCCTTCTTGGTGTTGTCTGAGTTTCTTGGTTTTGTGGTTTGGTGTCTGATATTAATTGGGGGGAAATTCTCACATATTATTGCATCAGATATTTCTTCTGTTCCTTTCTCTCTTTAATCTCCTTCCAATATTCCCATTATGCATACATATGTTAAACAGTTTGTAGTTGTACTGCAGTCCTTGGATATTATGTTCTGTTTGTTTTCTTTTCATCCTTTATTCTCTTTGCTATTTGGTTTTTGAGAATTCTATTGATATATCCTCTGGCTCAGAGATTCAGCCAGCATGAGCTGGCCTGGGTGCAATACAATGTGGTTGACAGGAAGTAGACAAGCAGCAGCTCTTCCAGGACCACTTTCAGCACCAAGGGATGGACAGCTCCAGGAACTGAGGGGAGCACGAAGCAAAGAAGGGAGAAGGGGAAGGCTCCCACTTTCAGCACTAAGGGACGGACAGCTCCAGGGATCGAGGAGAACACTAAATGTGGAAGGGAGGAGAAGGCTCCCAGGAGGACTCACTCCCTTCTCCACTCCAGTGGTCTTGAGCTTCGGGATTTTGAGGCACAACTCAGTTAAAGAGAAACAATGAGGACCCACATATTTTCAATGTTTTTGTTAAGCTTCATTAAGTAATGACATTACAAAATGGCATGTTATTAAAGAAAAATTTAAATGCACTATATATGCACCATAAAATATAACATCACACAGTACAATTTCACGGATTGTTTAAAATAACTTTGCCAGTTTGGGGATCTATTTTGGACAGTGCAGCCAGAAGTGGACTCAAATATCTAATTTCTCAGGCGTGTCTGGTAACTAATGTCAAAAATGCAGCATCAAGTCGGTTTTTTGACATGAATGGAACATCCTTAACCTCATAAATTCTTTCTCACTCACTTTGGAACACACTGATGATTGAGAGATGCTTAGAAACCATAGCACCCTGGTCTGTGGTATTAAGTATAAGGCGGGTTCTACCCCTTCCAAACCCCTGCCCCTTGTAAGGCTGAGAACAAGGCAGGACTTCATCAGCACGTCACACATCCTGCACGTGAGGGTTCTAGAAAGGACACTGTGGGACTCACACCCCTTAGAGCGTCCCTCCCACTGAGGGTTGCTCAGCCATTTAGATAAGGACTCAGGTGTATCTGACTCGGCTAACACAGAGAAACTCTGGGTCTATCTCTGCCCCTCCACTCTCTGAGCCCCTCGCTCCGTGTGGATTTCTTTTATAGTTTTCAACATACTGATCTTGAATGAACCAACTATTGTTCCCTAACTGGACTTGAACTCCTGGTACCAGCGTGTACATCTCAGCACGAGAACAGGTGCTATGGACATAGAAGTTGTTCAGCAGATATTCGTGGAGTGAATCCACAGGTGAGGAAGCCGTTGACAGCAACAGCCACTGAGCAGACAACTGAGAGGGACATTAGCCCAGGGGCCTGGCATCAACGCCCACATCTGGTTTCTGTTTTTGTTTTTGTTTTGCGGTACGCGGGCCTTTCACTGCTGTGGCCTCTCCCGTTGCGGAGCAAAGGCTCCGGACGCGCAGGCTCAGCGGCCATGGCTCACGGGCCCAGCCGCTCCGCGGCATGTGGGATCCTCCCGGACCGGGGCACGAACCCGCGTCTCCTGCATCGGCAGGCGGACTCTCAACCACTGCACCACCAGGGGAGCCAAACACCCACATTTGGTATCAGAATATAAAGAAAGAAAGGAAGGTAATTAAAAAATATTGATTTATAGACCCTCCCCAAGTATGTGGAAGTAGAGACCAGCCAGGTAACGGAAAAACCTCAGAGACACTGGCCCAGGCAGTTAGGTGGCTGTAACACTGATTGCCCACCATTGTTCTCAGGGAAGCTCCTTGCCCCAGAAGCAACATCTTAGCATTTCACTATCCATGCTACATACAGGCTGAGACTCTGCATGTGTCAGAAGTTCAGTTTCATGGAGCTATACTGGTGCTCTGCAAACATTCCTCCCTAATTTCTGCAGCTCCCATCAAAAACAAAGAAAGGAAAAAATTACTCCCTTATAAATAAATCAGTCAAAAGAATTGCAAAAGCTGTTTTGCATTCAAAGAGTCTCCTGCAGCTTTTAAAAAGATACAGCTTTCTGTAATAAGAGCGATGACTATTTTACAGAAGGTTAGCAACTCCAGGCCCATAGTTCCAGGGACAGCCAAACATAATATGGGAAGGCTCCCCTCTCGTTCAAGCCTCCCATTTCTCCATTAAGCTGCTAACTGGTCATTAACAAGGGACCCAAAGCCGCTCATCAGCCTCATCCTGCCTGCTCACCAGATAGATCTGGAAGCCAAGAGCTTGGGATGATAGATAGCAGCCCTGTCAAGTGCTCATCTCCTTTTCTGGGATACATTCTGGCGATGATATCTTGTGGGCCTGTCTAGGCTCACAATAAATAAGTGCTTAGTAATTTTCTTTTGAAAGATGGATGTAGTAGATGCCCTTACAGTTACTTGGGGGTTTTCAGTGAGCAGTGCTGCTTGAATCAGTCACACTGGGAGACAAGAACAAAAGACGGTGATTGTAGCTAATATCTGACTCAATAGAGAGGGAGACATGCAATTACCCTAACAGTTATTGAATATTATTTGATATATAATGTATGCATATCCATATACGTGTGTGTGTATAATACACACACACACACACACACACACACACACACGCTCTCATGCTTCCCACTGGTAGATGTGCTGTCCATGGAGCTCAGTGCAGCATTGGAGAGGGAAACCTCACAGTGAACGCTGACTCCATTTGAATCCCATCAGCGTGAGCCAGTGGGTGTGCAGACACACCAGCCGGCCTCTTCACTGCTGTACGGGGCAGAGCATTTGCTCCTGGGAGTGTCCATGACCCGATGTGTCCAGGTCATACCTTGCTCCCAGGTGGAGCTCGTGACCCTTACGGACAGTCCCGGAAGCACCTTAACCCAAAAAGACCAACACTGAAGGAACCAGTGGACCAGTGTGCACCCTCGTCCTTTGGCCCTGCTTGCCCCTTGGCTGTCCGCCCCCTCTCATCTCTCGCACGGCTCCTAATCTAGGCGCTCACAATCCGTCCGCTAATTTATTCAAGACTCAGACTTTGCTGTGAACTTTGGCTCCTCCCTCTCCCTCATTCCCCGCAAATTAATCAATTGCCAAGTTCTGCCAACTTTCACTCTGAAACATCCCTTCATTCCCTTCACTGCCTGAGTCCAGGATGTGGTCCTGTCTCTAGGTCACTGCACATGCCTCTCTACCATGCCTCTCTCTATTCACACTGTGGTCTCAGCGTGGTCATGCTAAAATATAAATCTGGTCATGGTCTCTTTCACTGGATTCTCTTTTAAGGTCTCTTCTTGTGGCTTTTCGCTTAGGTTCTGCCACAAGATCTAAGGCTTTATATGGAGGTGGGGGTAGGGCAGGTGGGATTCGCCATCTCTGTGAGGCTTGCAGGAAAACTTGCTCATCTTAGCTTACTTTGCGAAGCTCACATTTGACTTCGGGGGCAGTTCAGTCTGATTCTAAGCTTCTGCCAAGATCTAACCTTCACCTGTAACCACCTCCTCTGCTCCAGAACGAGACCCTACTTGGGCCCTTGTCTCTCTGAGAAGTTCACAGGCAGCCCAGCCTGGTCACCAGAACTTATAAAGAGAAGATCCTGATGCCTCGTGCAGACTGCCATTTGTAGGAAATGCACGATGAAGTTAATGATCAGGTTTTTAATATTCATGAAGCTGGGATGCATTTCAAACTTTCCAGTAGGTCTGGCGCTTGGTTTTATCACGAGCCTTATAGCTCTTCTCCACACCAGTCAGCAGATGTGATGTCACTTCAGCTTTGATTTGTTCTACTTTTCTCCACAGAGGCGGTTGATGTTAAGTAACCAGGCCAGGTCCCCATCTCTACCCTGTTTTTTTTCTGAAGCCACTCAGTTCCATGTGAACAAATGGGAGCAGAGATCTGAGAATGTTTCTGCCCTTTTGGCCTCAGCCCATTTATCTGTTTTGCCCCTTCCTTAGACTGGAACCAATGGGTAAGGCAGCTGCAGGCACCCAGAGCAGTCCTTTGAGGAAGTTGCAGGTGTGAGCTATTAACAGCAGCCTCTGCAGTAGCTGGTAAAAGGGCCCTGGGAACCTGGGAAGGATACAAGCAATGTCTGCTCAGGGGTAAAGACAAGGCAAAAACCAGAGTGGCCCCTGTCTCCATTCTCCTGATCTGGCAGAGTGGCAGCCATGATCAGGCTGAGCTGGGAAGCTGTGAAAGGTATGATCCATTCCAAGTCTGGACAGATCAAGATTAGAAGAGAAAATGTCCCCAATCAGCAAGAAATGCATGTTAAAAAGCAAGGCAATGAATGTGCCTGAAGATGAAGCTTTGGAGTGTAGGGCAGGGGTCATGCAGACTATGGTGAAGGTGAGACCAATGAGTGAATGATGGGGAAAGTGACCATGCGATGTCACAGGGCTGAGCCAACAGAGGGAGTAGAACAGCACAGGGTGGGGACTCTGTGAAGTGCAGTGTCACAACCCACCAAGAAGGAGCTGCTCCCCATAACGTGTTTGATGCTGCAGGGAAGTTGGGGAGGAGGTTGGCGTGGAGTGGGCCTACTGCATCCAAGAGAGAAACTTTGGGTGGAGGGTTGGCACCACTTCTTTTCTAGTACCGTGAAACAGTTAGCGTTACCAGGCTGGAGGCATGCAGATTTGTAACAGAAAAGTGAGTTTGGATGTCACTGATTGGCAGTGGGGGCCTTGGAAGTTCTTCTAGGACCAAAAGAGCCTGGGTGGTTGGCCCTCAGTGGTGAGTATGTTTGACACATGAAGAAGGTCACCTCAAATGGTCCTCAGATCTCCTCATTGCAGAGGTCAGGGACATGAGCAGGAGATGGGGCAGGGAACAGGGTTGCAGGTTGCAGGAGAGACGGTGAGGGGACACCTGGAAGTGGGGGAGCAACAAAGTCTAACTCCTAAGGACTGATGTTTCTGAGTTTCCTCCTGCTGATTTATGGCCAGGAGCAGGGAACTTAGGGGTGGGAGGGAAAGAAGGATGGAGCGGGTAAACAGCTACACATCAGCTTAATCACCATCCATCTGTCCTTCTCTGGCTAGTGCATGCTCCAGGGAAACCTCAGTAAGCCTGCAAGGATGAAAGGAGATGCCATATTCACATGCATTTTGGGAGTAAAAGTGTTACATAAATACAAAGAGTTAGCACGATCTCAAGGCAGAATTTATCTCAGAAAGGCAGCCTGATGCGCTGGGAGGCTGGAATGCCAATGCGTTACCTCATCTTAGTGATATGTTTGTCATTTGAGTGGTACATCCCTGATTCCTCAAGCTGGCCAGGCCCACAAGGAGACAGAAATAAATCAGCAGAGACTGTGTGTTTTCTACAATGTCAAACAATGTTTCCCATGCTGGAGTTGGGAGAAAATGATTCACCTCGTTTGCCAGCCAGCAGCAATGCAAATGCGGCTCTCAAGGTCTGTGGCGGGGAGCAGGGAGGTGCCTGTGAGGCTGCTATGGAGAAAGGTCACAGCCACCTCTAGTCTCACTGCTCACTGATGGTCCCACCATCAGGCAACTGGCTGCATCCAGCTGCCTGTCCCATCTCATGCAGCCTGGCACGCTGGCCTCCATATTTCATCCCTATAAACAAACTTCTGAGCCCCTGGTCTTTTCTTCATCCACCCCCACCATATATTTGATGCAGTTCTTCCTTTGCAGGTCATACGACAAAGGCACTGAGGTGTGTCATCTTGGAGAGGGACCTGATGTCCTGGGGGGATGCAGCTGACACACTGGCAGAAAGGTGCTGACTGAGGAAACCAGGAACCCTGCTGCCTTGTCAAGTCCCAGCTCAGTGGCTTCACTGGTAAAGGTTAGCTGGGAGTATTCACCCCGCTTGCCTTCAGATGGAGTCAAGTGGTAGAGTTTAATTGAATCCTCTCGAACTGGGAGGTTAGTATCTGTATTTATTGTATTGAAATGTCTTCTATATAACATTACACTTCTCAACTAACATCTTGCCCTCATCCTTGAGTTAAAACCAATTTTTACCTCAAAAAAGTGACTCAAAGTATCTGTGTCATTGAGCTCTGCCTCTCATCTGCCTTCAAACCAAGGTTGCAGGGCTTGGTGTTCAAATGTTGTTGTTGTTGGTTTGGACTTTCAAAGGGCTCTTGTCTATCAAAAGGCATCTTTCTGAAAAAGAATATATATACATAACTGAATCACTTTGCTGTACACTTGAAACTAACACAACATTGTAAATGAACTATACTTCAATTAAAAAAATAAATTAATTAAAACAAAAAAACAAGGCATCCTTCTGAAATATCAAAGTCACGCCTGTTCACTCTCCTCTTTGTATGTCTTTGTACATCAGTATATTAGCTCATTTCCTACTTGCTGTCTGTGATAATCAAGTGACAGTCACTAAATGACTAACCAGAACCATGAGGTCCCCAAAGGAGCTTTATGTCCCCTCCCACCCCCATCTCCAGCACCATTCATCAGCGAAACTTGGGCACACCACCTGCGAGAGGCTCTGCCTGCTTTTCTATTTCCCAGATGGAAAAGTTCAACTTCTAGAAAAACAGAGCTGGCAGAACCCGTGTCTGCAAAACCCTGGCGAGACGTATGGCTGATGAGAGAGGCTGGCTTGGTTTATTCAAATCATTTTTGAATTAGCTTATTTTAGAAATAAGACCACAGCTATATAGATGATTATTCTAAATACTTCATTCTTCCCTATTTATGCAAAAAATTCTCTCTGAAGGATTGGAAGGTACAGAAACCTTCAAACCACCAGAGGCTTTTCCCAAGCTTTTTGTTTTCTTACTCTCTCTTTTTCTACTGTAGAAAATGGAAGCAGACCCAAAACACATCTTAAAGTAGGTGAGTGGGTTGGCTATTTTCCTTTAAAGTTTTTGTTTTGAATTATTTTGTATATTGAAGAAAATATGCCTAAAATATCTAAGACATAAAGAACGATATAATGAACAGCAAGGTGCCCATCACCTTGCTTCCAGAGTAGAAATTCAGGTGCAGTTCCTGGGTATCCATCCGTCACATCTTCCCTGCCCTCCTGCCTCCCTGGATTTTGTGTTTATCATTTTGCTGGTGACTTTACTATATACATTTCCATAAATAAAATATTATTGATAAGTTCCTCATTTTAAATTATAAAGCTGAGTAGAAAAATAGCTAGTTTCAAATACATAAGTTCTCTATAATGGCTGAGAGCCGATTTTAATTATTTTCAAATATGTGAGACCAGTTGCCTCAGGACCATGGAATGAAACGGTCTTTCTCCTCCCCTGTGACCTCAGTGCTGCCTGTCTGCTACGTGAAGTTTCAATGAATGCCTGGGTCTGCTACTCGGCTATTTCCTCCTGTCCATCTGTTGTCCTTCCTTTGCCTCAAGTCCTCACTATCCAGTTATTACAAGTTTAGAACATAAAACCCCAGCTATGTCGCTGGGTACATCTATGTGCATGGTACTTCTCCATGAGTGTCTTAGCTACTCTTCTTTGCTTTTCCACATGCATTTTAGATTCAGTTTAGGAAGTTCCTTGAAAAACCCTGTTGAGATTTTGACTAGAATCACACTGAAAAATTAGATCAGTTTGGGGAGATTTCTCTGATTTTGCAGTATTGCGTTTTATCATCCATGAGCCTGGTATCTCTCTCCACTTATTTATGTCTCCTCTAATGTCATCCACTAAAGTATAATAATTTTCTCTTAAAAGCTGATTCATTTCTTTGGTTAACTTCATTCTAAATATTTTATATTTTGAGTGCTATTATCATATTAATATTAGTCAGGGCAGGATATGTTATAGTACAGTAACAAACAACCCCCCAAACCTCTTAGCGGCTGAAACAAAAAGGTTTAATTCTCACTCACATGACGTGCACACAGGGCTACTCAGGACTCTTTTCTCTAGAGATGTGAACACCTCACCGCAGTTGGTTCTTCAAAGGCCTCGCGCCAGTCCTAACACTGACCCTTCTCTTCTAGTGCATCCCTTGCTCATTCTGAATCAAAGGATCAGAGATTCAGGTGCCGTTTATGTCAGAGACGCGGGTATTTGGTAAAGTTACAGCCAAGACACTATGAAGCCAACCATTTCAATGGACACTCGTCTTTTTAAAAGGAGCTTATTTGCTGAAATCAGGCCTTATCTGGTGGGGTGGAGACGCACTTGGGCAGGAGGCTTCCCATAAGTTTTGTTTTTCTGCAGGCCGTGTGGACATAGGGTCCAGATGTGCCGAGGCAAAGCAAGGCGGAGGGTAGAGAGGGGTTGACTGGGCCTTGCAAGCCCCTCTGCTTAGAAGCCTGCTGGGGCCAGCGTCCCGGGGTGGGCTGGCCCAGAAACGCCTATGAAAGCCCTCTAGAGGCACATCGGGTACTGCTAGACTCCTCTCAGCCAACCTCCGGGCCGAGCAGGTCTCGTCTAGAAAGTCTATAATGACTGGTCTCAGTGGGCATGGGCAGGGCCAGGAATGGTCTCCAGAGCCGCTAAATTGACTTTCCACAGGGACAAGTCATCAGAGATTTAGGACACTTACTGCTTCCACCTGACCCAGTAGATTATGGATGCACCAAAGGTGTTCTTAAACAAAAGAAATCATACAGTTCAACACAAGCTTTTACCACACAACCCAGCCATTCCACTCCTTAGAATCTACCCAAGAAAAATAGAAACACATGTCCATGTAAAGAGCCCAGAAGCAGAAGCACTCCAATGTCCATCACCTGGGTGATGGATAATCAAATTATGGTACATTCACACCATGGAACCCTGCCCAGAAAGTTCTGGCTCGTGGATGAACCTCAGAAGCATGCTGAGTGAAAGAAGCTGGATGCAAAAGACCAGGGCACTGTGTGATTCTATTTATAAGAAATGTCCAGAAAGGGCAAATTTATAGACACAGAAAGCAGACAGGTGTTTGCTCAGGGCTGGAGTGGGGATGGAGATTACCCTGCAGACAAGGGGACCCGTAGGGCTAGGAATGTTCTAAATTTGACTGTGGTGATGGCTGCACAACTCTGAAAATTTAAGTAAGATATAGTTGAATTATACCCCTATGCTCGGTGAATTATATTATAGGAAAATCATTAAGTATACATATATCTCTGTATGAGGTGTTGTATACATCTGTCCAAACTCATGGAACTGTACATTTGAAAAGATGAATTTTACTGTGTGTAAACTAGCTCACAATAAACCTGACTTTAACAACAGAACATCCACAGTATGTTTAAGTACATCAAGGACCTTCTCAGCCTGATGACCATGAACCTGAGAGACAGAGCCAGTCCCCACCCTGGAGCAGGGGCAGAGAGGCTCCCAGAGATGGGGACACAGCATGGCACCCTGGGACAGTAGCCTTGGTCTCCCAGTCTGCTCTGCACACAGGCCCCTATCATATGCCTTTTGCAACCTTGGGACACAAACCCTGGGAAGTTGTCTACTCTTGTTGGGCCTCAGTTTTCTCACCTGTGAAATGGAGTCACTGATAGAACCCAGGCACTGGGACACTCAGAGTCACAGGACAGCATAGAAGGTAACTTCAGCGGAGTGACTTCTTCCAAGATGCAGCTTCTATGACTATTACCAACTCCTTGCAAGAGGGAGATGTGGCGACACACAAAGGAGAGGAGAGATGGGGAGACGCACTCCTGTCTGATTAGCGGGGCCGACGTGGTGAGTAGGTGGGATGTGCTGGTCCCCCTCCAAGTCTGCTTCTCCCAGCAGCTCAGGCCATGGGCTCCCTGGAGTCTGGACCTGGGCTGCCACTTCCTTGACCAACAGAACGTGCAGGAAGCGAGGCGGTGCTGTTTTCTGGGACCAGGCCTCAAGAGACCTGCAGCGTCTGCCTGAGTCTTGGGAACATTCTCTCTGGGAGCCCCGAGGTGTCCCCTGAAGTCTCCTGCCCTGAGTCCTTGAGCCCTCGGCACTCAGGGCTGATTCAGCCATGCTTGCTGCTGGAGCGCCCGTCATGTGGGTGAGCGAGTGCCACCGCGGATCCTTGATTGTCACAGCAACAAAGAGCCCCGCGCAAGGCTGAGCCCCGCCTGGTTCCTGACCTCAGGAGTGTGAGCTGTAGTAAAATGCTCGGCTCTTTCCCAGGTGGCTGGCGACAGAGCAGTAATCAATTGGAACAGGTTAGCTTTGAAGTCCCCTCACCCCGTGGGGCCTCCTTCTGCACAGACTTTGGTGGGTCACAGCTGGTGCCTCTGAGGGCAGAGGAGGCCGGGCCAGGCCCCTCGCAGGCAGTGGGAGTCATCAGTCTGGGGGGCCCAGGACAGTCCTAGTTGACACTTGTTTCCTCAGCAAAGATTTTGATAGCTCCCTCTCCCCTGTCAAATGTACCTGGTGAATGATAAATTATACAAACACCCTTCTCTTGGGTCTTTCTGAGGAGATGGGGGGTACAAGCTTCTCTGCACCTGCTAAATGGGCATTCTGGCAGGCTGGACTGCCCTGGGGGCTCGAGGAGAGCAGGATGGCCCTCTCCTCTATTCTTGGAGCGCCTGGGGCTGCAGCACAGCTGAGCAAGTGGCCGTGGGCCCCTGACTGTGCCTGGGGTCAGAGAAAGCATCTCACCAAGTCCCAACAGCAGACGCAGACTGGAGCCCGCGCAGCACTGCCCTGGGGTGCGCTAGCTGGGCTGCCTGCCCCCCTGCTCCAGTGTGAGGCTTCAGGGTGCGTCTTGGAGCCTTCGTCACCAGGACGGAGCTGGCAAGCACCCGTCTCTAGGAGTGTCCAGGCCCCAGGCCCCCTTAAGTGCCCTTTTGCATTTTCAGATTGTCACCGAGGAAGCTCAGAACCCATTTGACTGGTGACCCTTTGCAGAGGAGGCATATTGAATCAAGGTCCAGTCAAGTTCCTTAAAGCAGTACGGTGGGGGGAGGGAGACGGTCACCTAGAGGCAAACTCAGTGGATACTCAGTCTGCAGCTGGGACGAGTGCAAATGACAAAAAGGGGTGGAATAAAAAAGTCACCCTATAAAAATAATTTACGGAGCCATATGTATGCAGCTGCTCAGAGATATTAAACCATATGATGTCCACTTGTATACTTCTCTCCCAAATGCTGTTGTCCACAAAACGGATGAAATAGAGACAAAATTTACCCATAAAATTTGTTCTTTACATGACAAAGCATCCATTCTCCAGTCACCTAGCCTCTGGACATGTGTTTTTGGAAGATCTGGCTTCTGTATTTTATCTTTTTCTAAAATGAGACATGAGGCACATTGGTGGTTTGTGCATGGGAGAGATGTGCTTCCCATAACGGAGACACAGGAACAGATGGGCACAGTGCAGATGCACAGAATGTGACAAGTTCACGTCCAATGTGAGGAGAGGGGATCCTGCCTTATGGACGGTCCGTAACACACCAACAAGAGAATGCCGGCCACACACATCCACCCATATCTGTCAAGCTTCTGGGACTCAAACAGCTGGGCAGATAGAATCTCGATAAAATGTTTATCCAAAGATAAAGTGGCAATATTACATTTATATATTTATTTCTAGGTAAAATAAAATTGATCAAAGTTGATGTCTTAACAACCTGGAGTGGTTTTCAATAAGGAAATAAGCCAAGTATGGTTTGTTCTCGCAAAACTGCTCACTAAGGTGTCTTGAACAAGAAGCCAAAAGAATAAGTAGTTTTCGTCCTGAATGAGATACATTTTTTAGCCCCTTGATTGTTCAAATGTTTAAGAAACATTTATTTCAAGTTTCTTCACTCAATTCAAGGGATTCAGAATGGTATTGAAGAATGATAACACCTTAAATTCTTGACACAGACATTCTTACTGGGGAATTCTGCCCAAGGCCCCGGGAATCAATTACTTCTGTGCCACTTTAAGTCATCCAGAGAGGGAATATGATAGAATATTATCTAATTTCTTTTTACGTTTTCAAATTTATTTATTATTTTACATATACTTATTGGGTACCTACCATATACCAGATATGCTTCTAGGTACCGGGGATATGGCAGAGAGCAAAATCAATTATTGCTTATTCAGTTTCTGCATTAAAAAAATGCCAGCTAGTATTTTGATAGATATGTTGTTGAATTGATAGATTAATTTGGAGGGTATTGACACTTTAACAATATTTAAGTCTTCTGATCCATAAACGGGTTGTCTCTCCACTTACTTTTAAAATTTATTTCAACAATATTTTATAGTTTTCAGAGTACACCTTGCACATATGTTATTAAATTTATTTCTATTAGTATTTTATTCTTTTTATGCTATTATAAATGGAATTGTTTTATTAAATTCATTTTTAATTGCTTATTGCTAGTGACTAGAAATACAAATGAGTTTAGTTTATTGATCTTGTGTCCTTCAATGTTGCTGAACTTGTTTCTTAGTTCTAATAGGTTTTATTTACAGATTCCTTGGAATTTTTAACACACATTATCCTATCTGCAAATAGAGTTAGTTTTACTACTTCATTTCTGATATTGATGACTTTTATTTCATTTTCATGCGTGATTGCCCTGGATAGAACCTCCAGTAGAATAGAATAGAATAGAATAGAATAGAATAGAAAAGGATAATAGGCAAGAACAGACTTCCTTGTCTTGTTCCTGACCTTAGGGGAAAAGTGTTCAGTCTTTCATCTTGAAATATGATGTTAGCTTGGGTTTTTATAAATGTCTTTTATCAGTATGAAGAAATTCCTTTTGATTCCTATTCTAGTGAGTGTTTTTTTATTGTAAAAGGGAGTTGGATTTTGTCAAAAGCTTTTTATGTTATATTGAGATGATCATGTGAATTGTGTCCTTTATTCTTTTGATATGGTGTATTATAGTGATTGATTTTCAGTTGTTAAACTAATCTTGAATTCCAGGGATACATCCTGCTTACTCATGGTGCATAATCTTTTTTATGTGTTGATGGATTTGGTTTTCTGGGGTTTTTTGAGGACATTTGCATCATTATTCAAAAGCTGTATTAAGTATTTTTTATTTCTTGTTAAATGTTTGTTTGTTTTTGGTATCAGTGTAATGCTGGCTTTATTGAATGACTTGGGGAAGGATTTCTTTTCCCCTATTTTTTGGAAGTGTTTATGAAGGACTGATAATAATTCTTCTTTAATTGCTTCATAAAATTCATCAGTGAGGTCATGTAGACAAAGGCTTTTCCTTGTGGAAAGGTTTCAGTTATTAATTCAATCACTATTGTTATAGGTCTGTTCTAGGAATATGTTTCATCTAATTTATCTAATTCATTGGCATACAATTTTTCATAGTCTTATCTTGTAATCTCTCTTATTATTGTAATGTCAGGTAATAATGTTCTTTCTTTCATTCTGGTCTTCTTGGCTGAGCACACACAAAGTAGAATTTCAGCCACACTGAACTCAGGTTGTGGACTGAAGAGGGAGGAGGTTGGCGTTAGTATCACTCAAATGCCATAAGCTCTCAATGTTCTCAGCGAGACTTACTAGATTTTATTGAAGAGACGCTTCTGCGTTTGCCACTTGCTCTTAGGACAACTTCCAGAGATGGTGTTTTTATTGTTGTTGTTTTTGTTTTTAAATAATGTTCAGCAGTTAAATGGTTGTTTCATGAAGAAGAGGAAACATTGCATGTCATTTGGCAATTCTGAAAGTCAAACTCCAATCATCATTTTATTTTGTGTTTATCCATTTTGACACATGCAGCTCATTCATTAAAATACCATATAGTTTTCCAACATATGAAAATATATTTTTTATCTTACCAATAAGGCAGGTAAGTTCTCTCCCTTTTTCTTTGTACGACAATGGTGTAAGAGTTCTCACATATGGGGCTTCCCTGGTGGCGCAGTGGTTGAGAGTCCGCCTGCCGATGCAGGGGACGCGGGTTCGTGCCCCGGTCCGGGAAGATCCCCCATGCCGCGGAGCGGCTGGGCCCGTGAGCCATGGCCGCTGAGCCTGCGCGTCCGGAGCCTGTGCTCCGCAACGGTAGAGGCCACAGCAGTGAGAGGCCCGCGTACCGCAAAAAACAAACAAACAAACAAACAAAAAGAGCTTTAAAGTTTTCTACATAAAGTTTTGTTTTTGTTAAGTTTATTATTAGTTGCTTTACTTTCTGTGTTGTTATATGGTAGGATTTTCTTTAAAACTATGCTTTCTAATGAATGTTGCTGTGTCTAGGAGAACATTTGATCTCTGTTTCATTGTATCTGGCAAACTTGGTGAACTCTCTTATTCATCTGAAAACTTTGCCTGAAAAATCTCATATATCTGCTATGTTGACAAGTGTATTTCACCATTTTCATGCCTTACAAGTTGTTTTTCTTATTTCACTTTCCTCTCTAGAAACTCTAATAGAATGTTGAATAACACTGAGGGATGTGACAATCACTCTTACCTTATTCCTGACTACAAAAAAGAATCCTTTTAATCTGTAAATACCATATTTTAATATTGTGGTCAATGCTATGTATCATGCATAGTGTCACAGGGTGGACATCTGGAGGTAGATGCTAAGAGAGAACTTGGGGCAAAGGATGTTTATGTTGGATCATAACCGTGAAGGGGGAGGCGGTTGACCGGGCAGATGAAGTTTAACTGTGACCAGGTCAACCTTGGCCAGCCTCCTGGGGAAGCTCTAGGGTGGGAGTTGCCCACCAGAGCTGTTCCATGTTGGGCCAAAATGGCCATAACTTTAGTTCCCCTCCCAGCTCATCCACCAGACGAGATTTACCCCAGAGTGGCATATCCTTGGGGAGAGGCACCTCAACTGTTGAGGCTACACCCGAAGGGGCAGATGGCCGAAGACTCACTGCTGACTCTACTCCATGTAGCTGGACAGAAGCTCTTTCCTGGTAGGAGAAGGGCAAGGACACCTCTCTGTCCACCATAACCAGGGTGTGTCCTCTTCTAATTTCCTCAGTTTTTTAATGAATATAAATTTTTACTAAAAATGCTTTTTTCACAGCTATTGAAAAACATTCCCCTGATTTAGTATCACTGTAAGGAACTCCGTTTTTCAAACGTTAGTCACACCACATCTTTGGATATGTTGGATAAACTCTGATTCGACAGGATGTACCTTCTTGGCCATGTACATTGGTGGGTGAGATTTGTAACATATTGATATTTTTTAGAAATTTTGGCTCTATTGTCACAAATGAGACTGGACTGCACGTTCTCTTTTTCCTTTTGTCTTCCTCCAATTTGATATCTTGGATCTGCTGGCGTAAAAAAATGGATTAGGTATGTTCCCCTGTTTTATTTATTTATTTTGTAGACTATGAGGTTATTTGTGTAAGATAAGGATTATTTCATTTCTGAATGTTGGGTTGAACTGTTGTGTAACACTGCATGGACCCGGCCACGTTCTCTTTGGTGGCAAAGTGAGAGTGGGGAACAGAAGAGACCTTGGTCGGGCTTTGGACTGAAGATTTCATTTCTTTAGTGATTTTACATCTGACTCACGCAGTCACCAGTGCTGTCTCATTCTCCACCCCCTCTCCTATTACATTTGTTTTCTATAATGCATCACTCGCCTAAAGCTTTATCTATCTGTTTGATTGTTTATTATCTTCCTTCCCGACTAGAATGTAAGTTAATTAGGGACTTTGCCCATTTGCTGCTATATTTCTAGATAATGGAAAAGGCCTGCCACATCAAAGCACTTCATAAAATTTGAAAGATTGCGTGACATTATATATTTAGAATATTGAGCTTCTCCTAAGAAAACTGGAATTAGTCAATATTCTCCTCTACCACATCACATTGTTACATCAATAGCAAACATAAGGTCATCCCAATAGAGAACAAAATATATTTAGGTAATAAATATATTTTTTAATGAGTCTAAAGATTTTATAAGGATAGCTACTAACAAGTAATATGCTGTTGCAAATACAGGTGCAGATCTATTTCTCCTGGATCCAAAAATATTCTTAAAGTGTGAACTATGCTCCAATTCCCAAGCTAGAGCTGGGAGGGTAAATGAGACACAGTGCCTGCCCTGGGTGGACCTCAATTAGCTACACGAGGCAACTGAATCCAAATAGTGTACAACAGTGTGGCTTGTTTTCTAAATAAGATGAGCCTGGGGCCCAGGAAATGTTTTCCTCATTAAGTGTCCACTGTGTGTGGGTCTCAGCCTGTCAGTAAACAACCCTGTGGCTGTACCAGCCCCTGTGGTTCTTATTATGACTGCAAGATACCCTTCAGCAACAGCCATTCAGAAACTGAAAAATACAGGTTTATTACATGCAGGGCTTGCAGATTACACAGCACACCTGGGACCACACAGAGAGGTCATGGGTAGAGAGAGTGAGAGCGGACCCCGGGGTGCTGCTTTTATTGGGGTCAAGGGTGGGGCCCAGGGTTATGTGGGCTCACTCTTTAGTGGTGAATTGAAAACACAAGAGCAGGAGTTTAAAGCACTGGAAGGGAAAAAGCAAGTGGCTAAAATGGTCAGTTATCAAAATCCATCAAGGTCTCTAACCAAAAGAGCCTCGGTCAGAGGAGGCAGCCTGTCTCTTTAACTAGTCTTGTGGCTGCAAGGTGTCTGTTCTAGAAGACCAGCCTTGAAGTGGGTGCTTCTTCCAATACCCAAGCTTAAGCCAGGCACTTTCATTACAAAACAAACAGTCATGGTTTACACTACAGTATCTTAATTCTTAATTAAAATGGGTAGCAAATAATAAATAACGTATACTTTAAGATGCTAACTTTCCTACACTGTAGGATTTCACAGAGCTGTTACGCATATGAGGATTGAAGAAAAGTGTATAGCAAGTATTTCCCTCTAATTTATTTGGCTGTGTGACTCCTTTTTATGCAGAATAACTAGAAAAAGTATATTTCAAAAATGAAGATGAAATAAACATACTTTCAGACATACAAAAGTTGAAATAATTCAGACAGACATGAACGAAAAACATAAATCCTATATCACTCCCCTGTTTTAAAGAACTTTAGTAGGTTCCTGTGGCTCTAAAAACATAACAGTAAGATAGACAGATAGATAGAAGATTAGATAGATAGATAGATAGATAGATAGATAGATAGACAGATAGATAGGTAAATAAGTAAACCCAATATGTTTGCTGTGTCTTTGTAAGAACCTTTGGCATCTGGGTACAGAATCCTAGGTTGACGGGTTTCCCTCACCCCATCCCTTCACTGTCCTTTAAAGCTGCTAACCCCACTGTCTTCCAGCTCATGTTGCTTCCAGCAAGAAAGTTTCCATTATTGTTGTCTTTTGTATGCACTGTGTCTTTTTTCTCTCTGTGTTTTTAGCATCTTCTCTGTGTGATTGACCTCGAGCAGTTTGATTACGCTCTGTTGGGTGTAGGTCTCTTCATATTTATTGTGCTTGGAGTTTGTTCCACTTCTGGTTTATAGTTTGTGTTGAATTTGCAAAAGTTTTGACCATCATTTCTTTAAATACTATTTCTGCCCCGCCCCATCATCTCCAACCTTCAGGGCATCCAATTACATGTACATTAAACTAGACCCACAGCTACTGATGCTCTTTCCACTTTTGTGCAGTTTTTCCTCTGTCTGCTTTATTTTGGATCAGTGCTATCCCTGTGTCTTCAAGTTAACTGACCTTTTCTTCCTGTGCTGTGGACGACAATGAATGCCAGAGGAGAATCAAGCAAAAGTGAATGAAAAGACAGTTTAACTGGGTCTCAGAAAGTTATACAGAGTTCCCCAGACAGAAGGGGCAGGGGAGGGGGGCATTTCGGGAGGACGGGCAGGTGGAGGTGTCTGTGGGGCAGGAAGCACTGTGTGTACACCTGGAAGCACAAACTCTACCAGAGCCACGGGCACATTTTCTGTCATTTTTGCTGAGACGAGTAAAGACCCTGAAGCTGCATTTGGGTTCTCCGGGCTCTCCTGAGGCTTTATGCCTCTGAATACCTGTGCATGTTCCCCAGAGAGTCGCCTGGTGTCCTGCAGCACGTGGCGCCCCAGCTTCCCTGCTTCTGCTCCGGCGGATGGATTTCCGTGTGCCCCCAACAAGGAGGGTGTGACAGCCCAGGCTCCTTGGAGTGGCCGAGAAGAAGGTGCTGTCACTTGCCCTCCCTGCCCCCAGCCCTGGCCGAGGTCCCTTTGCCGTGCCCCCTGTCCCAACCCCGGACCACTCCCCTCTTGAGCCGCCCCAGAGCTCTCAGGGCTGCATCTCTCCCACTGCCCTCAGGTCACTATCCCGCTGCCAGACCACACTACAGGGAGGGCAGACACTTCCGGTTTTGTTTCTGTACAGTGGGATCCCTGCATCCCGCACAGTGCTTGGCAAACAGCAGGCACTCAGGACATCCGCCTATAAAGCTTGCATTACTTGGAAGCAGACGGCAGCTCTCGTGCTGCCTTCTTAGAGGCCCAGCGTCAAATTTCGGGGGCTGTGGAATGAAGGAGATGGACTGGGTGCTCAGCCTGTGCACGGGGACACCCCAGGGGGCCCTGGACAGGAGTTGAGCCCCCCTAGTGACCCTGTGCTGGGACCCAAGGTGCTCTCTCCATTACTCCTTCCCTGCCCCGGGGACAACTTACAGAGGGAGATGCTGCCCATCCCAGCGAGGATGTCTATGCCTCGGCCCCAGTAGGGGAAAGCCAGTCCCCCGCCCACTCCTGGACAGGAATTCAGTACTCATCTCATTTCATACCCATTACTTCTGAAGCTTTTAATTGCACATCAAGAGGCTGAGCCTGGCATTTGATAAATACATCCTGAAGACTCTTAGAGAAGCTAGAGTGGATAAAACTGCTGGAGCATGTGGGGCGTTGGAGTATTTTCCCAGCATTTCTCCAGGCACCTCGGAGCTCTCATCCTTCCTCTGGACTGGACAGGTTCAGGGAGCACCATGGAGCATCCTCCTGCTAGGCTCCCACCAAGACACCCACCAGGACGCCCACCATACAGGCCCTTCGCAGTTATGCTGAGCACAGGACCAGCCCAAACTTCCGTTTTCCTTTAGAGCTCCCAGAAATCCAGGTCTGCTTTGTCCCCTGTATGTCGGGCTACACCACACCAAGGTGTCTAGATCAAAAGTGAAAACAGCAATCACCTGTCCCATTTTGTCTCTCTCGTGAAATGATGGACTGGCTGTTGCCATTCTTGGATGAATGATCTCACTTTGGAGAGGGTCTTCCAGCTGTTTCGGCACCGCGGGCCAGCAGGGTGGGGCAGGGGGAGCCGGGTTTCTAACGCTGTTCCTCCTTCAAGCAGTGACAGATGTGCTGTGTGAGGGGAAAAGGGTGGTCGTATTTCGTCATTAACAGGATACCTGGAGAAAATATGATTCCCGGTGGTAAGGAATCAAGCTAGATAAAGAAAAAATTTATTATTTCAGCCGCTCTTTAACATCACTTTTTAGCTGTCTCCAGGCCTGGGTATTATGAGAAGCAGAAGAGCTGCACTCCATAAAAATCTTGCAGCATGATTTTTGCTAAGTGAGTTCTCTTGTCTCCCTCCCCTGGCGAACGATTAGGCAGAAGAGCTTGGGCGAGATGGTGAGGGATAGGGTGCAAAGTGAACCTCTCATCAGGTTGGCCTTCCTGTGCACAAGCCGGCTTTTCTATGTTTATAGCAAGCGTGTTTGCCCCCGTGGGGGGGTGATGTCTGACCAGTCAGGCCATTTCAGGTGCTGGGACGCCCCGGCCTGGTTCTGTGCCACCAGGAGGACACGGTGGCGAGTCAGATCCTTTGCATCTGGACCGAGGGTCAGCCCTCAGGTGGTTCCTACCTGGACCATGGGAGCCAATACCAGCACCCGCCTCTCCAGCAAGGTCAGATCCATCTCTTCCTAGAATTCGCAGGGTCCCCTCAAGCCCTAATGAAGGTAGAACACCTCCCCTCCCCCAAGGACAAGGCGGACCAACCTCTGAGTCCAGGACAAGAAAACCTTCCCAGGGTACCGACCACCCAAGTGTTAAAGTCTGGAGGGATTCCAGCACTGCCCCCCGATCCTGAAGAGAGCCTTTCTCATTGTTCATTGGCGCCCCATCTTCTATGCCTAAGGATCTGCTCTTTGGCATAGACTCATTGCTTCCTTTGTGCCCTTTAGGTGTCAAGAAGGCCACTTGGTGACTTAGCTATTTCCATCTTCTTGCAAATGAACGAGAGCTCCCAACCCCAGAGCAGCTGAGGAGGGCCAGGTGGTTGGTATGAGAACGCCTGCAAAGGACATTAGCAGAGGGAGTTGAAAGTGCCACACGCAAGGGCAGTTTGTAGGGTCAGCACCAAGCCCAAGGTGCCCCGAGCGCCGGCCCCGCTCCCTCTGGACTGTGTCTCTCTGGTCTTCCTTGCCCCCAGCTACTCCATTTCGCCTGGAAATGAGCCCCGCCACACATGCCTCATCCCCCTTCTCATTTCCTGCCCTGCTCTCCCGTTCTCTGGACTAACTTTCAATGTGGGAGCATTGATGAGTCTTCCTTGTAAAAACAGCTGCACAACCGAGGGGTCCTCAGTGCCTCACTCCGGGCTCGTCTGAGATGCAGGTATGTAATCAGAGGACGGGTCGACAGCACATTCCTGGGCACCTGGGTCACTTCCCGGGGCTGGAGCCGGAGCCGCAGCCACTGTGAGACCGAGTGCCTAACACATGGCGGAGCAGATTCCAGCCGAGCGGGAGTGGCTGTGGCTCCGATGTGCTTTTGTTCATCTTTCCGGCTTTCTTGTTTCCACTCTGAAGCCCTCCAGTTGCTATGGAAACAATGGGATCCTCTGGGCTCCCTTAAGGTTACCCACAAGGAGCATCGATCTCCATCACGGTCTGACGGCAGAGCCCAGCACACGTGGTGCAAACTGTTACAGACTCCGCCTCCCCTCTTCCGTGTGGCAGAGACCCTGACCGCCCCCGCCTTGAGCCCAGGTGTAGGCACCACGCTTTCCCCTAACTCATCTGTGAGCTGTGAAATCGAGAACCCAGCGACACCGCGATGCAGCTGCAGAGAAACGTCCATTTTGATGTGCATCTCCTCGTGTTTCTCTGCCCTCTCGGGGCCTCTTGGCTGAGACCCCATCAGACGCACCTCCACGGCCTCCCACGCTCTCCCTCCGCGGCCCCTGCCCTCCAGGATTCTCCTCTGCTCCCCCACTCTCTGTGCTCTTGGGGGACCCAGGCCCGCGGCCGCTCGCATCCCTGTCCTGAGGCCCCGGGACTAGCTGAGTGACCCCAGGATGGCTTCTTAGGGCTGGTCCGGCGCAGGCTTACCTTCCAAGACCCCAGGGGCATGGAGCCAGGACAACCCGCGGTGCTTGCCCCCCTCCAGGGTTTGTCAGGTTGGTGTTTTGTCTCCAAAATAGGCTCCTTGGGGGGGCAGAGACCACATGCTTCTCTGAGACTTGAACAGCCCTGCCTCCCCAGGGCCTCTGGCTCCTTTCTGAGCCCAGCGTCTGTGTTCTTCAAGCCCCTTCCTGGAGAAAACCAGGTGTTATGGATGTCAAGGACTCTCAGGGCTCCTGAGCCTGGGCAGGGCCAGCCAGACACTGCCTGGGGCTCCTTACCTGCTGGGGCACAGAGAGGGTGCGGGCTACCTCCCTGGACCCCGGGTCCCAACACTGGCCGGGCCTTTCACTCTTCTGCCCAGGGAGGGGCTGCCCTTTCCGGCTCCAGGGGACCCCCTTACCTTGAACTCCGACAGTGACATTGAATAACCAGGTCCATCTTCTTCTGTGGCCTGTGACCTCTCAGAGCAGGACACACACCAGACACGGGCCCGCCAAACCCCGTGGGCCGTTCGCCTTCGTGGATGGTAGGGCCGTCACCCCACCCACGGGGAGCTGGAGACTCTCCCAGAGCAGCATATTACATGCAGTCTTTCATGATGACGTGCAAAGCAAACACCAGGGTACTAGAAGAGACGGGAGATGTGTGTGCACGTGTGTGTGTGTGCACGTGTGTGTGTGCCTGCAGAGAGAACGAGGGAGCATGTGCACCGACATACTGACGCTTTGGGGGAGGGCTTTTCATCTTCTATAGTCTTTTCTTATATTTCTCTAATGACTGAAGTTTATATAAGATGCAGAAATTATTTTTGAAATCAGAAAAAAAGCAATCAGTACACCCTTGGCATGAGAGGATCTGAGACGGTGAGGCCAGTGTGGTGCAGAGATGCTCCCCGTCGCCCTGACTCCGCGTCCCTCTGCGTGGCCACCGTCCGTCCATTCACGTCCACTCCCAAAGGTCTGCCGTGGAAAAAGCACAGTGACTTGCTGTCTCTGCTGAACGCTGACCGCCTCCAAGATCATTCCAGGAGCCAAAGGAGTATAGAATGTTGCCGAACGTGGGAAGAGAGGGACGCACACCAAGCCTCAGAGAAGAATGAGGTTTCTGGATGCTTCCCTGATGGTGTGTGTGACGAGTGTGTTCCCGCAGGATAAGCGAAGGGCTGTCCAGAGACCTGGGAGCTTGCTGAGTAACTGGCAAGGGCAGGACAAGCCCGCTGATGGATTCTTGGAAAGCTCACTGCACAGACTTGTTTGCGCTGCCACTTCTCAGCTACCCCTTAGCCGTCTGAGCCTGGCACTCTGCAACTTCCTGGTCTTCCCCGCTCCCTTTTAGGCCGGAGAGTAGGGCTGAAATTCAGCCTACCTGGGAGCACAGTTCTGTGGAACCATGAGCTGCGTCTGAAGACAAAGAAGTGGTATTTAAATTATCTACTAACCCCTGCATTCATGCAGAGGATGGACAATTGACCAAATGCTGAGTGGATGAAGATTAACGAGCTGGCTGATGAAGGTGTCAGCTGGGCAGGGCTCCACCCAGGAGAAGGATGGATTGATTCCAAGGCAAGCATTTGGATCATCTTGTCCACAGTCCTGGCCATGCAAAGAGCAGTGAACTCAATGACTTGATCCAGACTGTGCACTTGGAGGCCCTCACGGGTCTTGATGCTCCGGAAGGCTCCTCCATCTGGAGACCCACCCACCTCCCAGGCTGGGCTCTGGACCGGCCCAACCCAGAGCAAGCTGTTTAGCAGGCAGAGACGCTGGTAAACAACCTCCCCCTGGCTCACGTGTTGATTCAGACAGTCGTTTGCATGAAGGCCATGCAACAAGAGGCCATGTTGCTAACGCTCACGATTATAATCGCGTGACCTCCAGGGGCGGAGCTGGTCCCTGCGGTGAGCTGGGGCAGGACTCAGAGAGCTCAGAGCAGGGCTGCCGCAGGCCTTCTGAAGACAGACTGTCTGGGCCCTCTGAATCTCAGAGTCTTCCTTGTATTTCCTCTCTCCCTCCCTCCTTCCCTCTCCCCACTCCTCCCAGGACAGAATTCACCAAAAGGACTCCTGGCCCGTCAAATATTTGGGGAATACCATTTAAAATGGCAAGTTGTTTATCCACAGACCTGCTTCCCAGCCTCTCTCAGCTTTAAATAAGAACATTTGTAAACAAACTTATGACTGTCACAAACGTCCCATCTATGAAACAATAAAAGCAGAACAATCCGCTCAACATATAATTGAGAAGTAATTTTCTGGATAAAAGGATGATTCTCTTGAGATCAACAGAGAAGAGGCTATATCCCAGGATTGTCACGTACCTAATGGGGAGACCTCAGCAGAGCCATAAACACTAAAATTACAGATTTGCTAAATGCTTCTCTTGTCCACGCACCTGTTGCCCAATATACCTTTACTGGGAAGGACCGCACACTGGGAGGGGGGTTGGGAACAGCGGCCATGTGTGACGGATCCAGGCGTGCAAGTTAGAACTGGTTCAAGGACATTTCAGCAAAATATTTTTCTTCGTGTATATTTGGATGAAAAATTGTATAATTGTATGTTTTGTATATATACGTGCACCACTGCAGACACATACAGTGTCTATATGTGTGTTAGTATATGCAAGCCCCCCTAATTTTATCGCACTTTGCTTCACTGCACTTAAGATAACTGCGCTTTTTACAAATGGAAGGTTTGTAACAACCCTGCTTTCAGCAAGAGTACAGCACCATTTTTCCAACAGCGTTTGTTCACTTCATGTCTGGGTCATGTTTTGGTAATTCTCACAATATTTCAGACTTTTTCGTTATTATCACATGTGCTGTGGAGCTGTGGTCAGTGATCTCCGAGGTTACTGTGAGTCAGATGCTGAAGGCTTGTATGATGGTTGGCACTTTTTAGCAATAAAGTATATTTAATTAAGGTGTGTACATGTTTTAGACATAATACTGTTGCACACTTAATAGGCCACAGTATTGTGTAAACACAACTTTACATGCAGGAAGAAACCAAAAAATTCATGTGATTTGCTTTATTGCGATATTAGCTTTACTGGAACCAAACCCACAATACCTCTGAGGTTTGGTTGTACAGCTATATGCATATATAGTTACATATGTATGTGCATAGCTGTGTATACATATATATACACATACATATATATAAAATAAACATTAATTTATTCAGATGCATAGAGAGACCAAACAACATGGGGAATATCACACAGAAACACACACACACACACACACACACACACACGCAATTCTGCCAGTAGGAAAGCTGGAGGGGGCCCAAGGCACAGTTCAATCTTGACCTTAAACTAACAGGGGCCCGCTTCCTAACCTTTATTGATGAGCTAAATGGGCCGCGTGTCCAGGTGCATCCAGGACACACACAGGAGGGTCTAGAGAAGGTAACCTGAGGAAAACAATCACAGGTTTTCCCCTCAGCCGTCAGCAGACAGATGGAGGTGACAAGAGGTAATGCATGTAACCCCTTCCTTTGATCCTAAATTGTCTTTTTTAATGAAATTGATGGCACTTGGGGAGGAGGAGCACTGATGCATTTTGTTTAAACAGTAAGCCTGAGCTCTCTTGTATTTAGTATTTTCATTGGTCAAAAAAAGTCAAATAGAAACACCTTCCCGGGCCCCACCTGGGATTGCCCGTCTCTGTGATGCGATCCTGCAACAGTTCAGCCGATTGCCTTAAAGACGTATTTGTTCAAATGGTCCAAGTCAACAGCTTTATAATTTTGTCCACTCTATTCCTGGATTTAAAGGCCTTGTAAAAAGGGGACATTCGAGTTCAACTGCTCACCAAGTTATTCTCCATGGTCAGGCGTGTTCTTTCCTGTTAACTATGACTGAGTCAGCAACACATCTGCACAAGGCTCAGAAGGGAGCTGTGCGTGCTTTAGAAAATTCCAGAAGGTGTTTCTTGTTCCAATCCCAGTAAGTATTGGAAATTTCATTTTATTCCTTCTAAATGGAAATTAATCAAGGCTGTCACTTAAACTTAAAAACTGTTCCCAGCTCATCAGAAATGAATTTGACATTCCACAGGAGCCTGACCGGTCTTGGCAGCATGTACTGGCTTTGCAGCCCTGGGGCAGCGCTTCCAAGACGGGCGTTTGCTGCTGTATCGGTCACGCAGGTGCGTGACGCGGCCACCACCGGCCACCCAAAGATCTCAGTGCAGGAAAGAGCATCTGCCTCTCCCTCTCACCACCTGTCTGTGATGTGATGGCCAGACGGGGCTTCTGCTCTGTCGTCTCTGCTTAGAGACTCAGGCTGCAGGAGGAGATAACTTCCTGTTTCTGGATTGTTCAGGAGGGAAGAGGGGACACAACAAATTGGCCCCGGGCTCTTCACCTTTCCGCCCAGAGGTGACATGTGTCACTTCTCCTCACACCTCATTAGTCAAAGCAAGCTCCAGGTCGTGCTTTCTGTCATCAAGGGCAGAAGCTCTGATTCTCCCTTGGGTCCGGAAGGAACCGAGTTGTGGATATTTGCTCTGCAGATAAATATGGAACCCATTAAAAGCACCTCCAGAAAGCTGGTGATGCAGGGGGTGGAAATAAAGACACCTGCAGACATGTCAGAGGCTCTCGCTCTTGCTTCATCAAGGTGGAGGCCTCCTGCACCTAGAAACTGAAACAGTGCATCTGACTTCATTCTAGAAGTATAGCCACCACCCTGACATCCCCTATCTATCTCTGCTGGAAATAGAATTGGGGGCACAGCAGGTCACAGCCCCCCAACATAGGCATCCTCTCTTCTTGGGAGCCCCTGAAATGCCCTGCATACAACTGTCTGTGTCCCCCAAGGCCCCCACCTGGCACACTCTACCAACCCTGAACCCCTTTGTTAGACAATATGGGGCACGTATCTCCTCCCCTGTAGGAGAAAGGCCTGGGGGTGGGCTGTGTCTCTGGTCTCGGAGCCCCTCCCGGAGCTGGACCGGGTCTTAGGAACGAAGCCTCAGTCAGTGCGATGATGGAGGTGGACCCACGGGGGGGAGCCGGTGCCCACCTGCTGCTCGTGTCCCGGATGGACTCTTCTTATTCTCAGGGCCACACAGCACACACATCGCCCTCCCCCCAGTTGCTCTCTTCCCCCCCGCCCCGAGGCACAGCCTTCTTTTTCTTGAGTAAGTGCACTGTACCGGAAAGACAGCTTATGCTGTACCACCACTTTCTGGTCGTTTGATTGATTCTAGAAGCGCTTTCCACAACATTATTCCGAGGGAGCTACCTGGGTCATCGAGGAAGGGCTGGAGGAGAAGCATAGTATTTCAGAGTTGGGAGAGCCCCACCTCTTCATCTGAACTCTAGGAAATGAAGGTCCTGAATGGCCTCAGAAGCAGGACTGGAGCCCAGGGCCAGGATGCCCAGGCCAGCCATCACCAAGTTGCAGAAAGCACCCTGTGCCCCGGACTCACCCCGGGATGATCGCTGGCAAAGGCGTTTGCAGAAGCCTGGTCTCGAGACCAGCTTGTCCCAGGCCACACCAGGCCCAGCGGGGCAGCCAGGCTGAACCCCAGCCCTGGGGGCAAGGTCAGGGGGACACGTCGGGCGGGCCTGACCCTTGTTTCCAGTGTGATTGTGGCAGTGGGTGTTTACCAGGAAGCAGAGTATTGGGGGTGGGGGTGAGCCGAGGAGACAGAGCCAGCGCTGCCCGTGGTGGGGGCCTGGGGGGTGACGTCCAAGGAGCTGCCTGGGAGGGGACCAGCGTCGGAGCCTCTGTTTGCAGGACAGTGGTGCCCCTGTGTTACTCTCCTGGGGCTCCGTGACAAAACAAAACACAACACACTGCAGGGGCTTAAAACACCCGAAATCCATCCTCTCGATGTTCTGGAGGCCAGAACAGAAAACAAGGTGTCGGCAGGACTGGTTCTTCTGGAGGCTCCGAGGGGGATCTGTCACACCCCTCCCCTCCCTTCCAGTGGTCCCTCCCTCCCTGGTACCCCCTGGGTTGTAGACACATCCTCCAATCATTACCTCCATCTCCACATGGCCTTTCCCTCCCATGACCCCCCATTTCAGGTCCCCCTCTCTTTTCTCTTGCAAGGAGAGACCCCAAATCTCTTCGATTTGGGGTCCAGCCTGAATCCAAGAGCCTTCACTTGACTACACCTGCATGGACACTAATTCCAAATCAGGCCACGTTCACAGGTTGGGGGGTTACGATGAAGACACATGTTTTGAGGGTGCACTGTTCAATCCACTCTGGTACCCACGCACTCCGGTTTCTAAGGATGGCTGGGGGCATACGGAAGAAGACAGCTTGGGGGTCCTCAACCTACAGGGGGAGAAGGCAGAAAGCAGAACTGGAGAGAGACCATGGGCCTATTTAGAGACGGGAGCTTTTTAATCCTGCTGAGGCTGGAACGAGCCCCACGGCCAGCAGGGTGAGGTGCGGGTTGCAGCGGGGCCATGGGGAGGCAGGGCTCCTCTGAGAGCCCTGGGAGGGCTGGCCCTCAGGAGGGGGCCGCGTGTGGGCGCTGCGTGCGGAGGAGCCCTCTCCCTAAAGTTTAAACTCCTCGGCACCCTGCCCAGCTCCGCCATGCCAACAGCGGTGTTCCGAGGAATGACTGAATAAATAAAGGAGTCAAGTCAATAATTTATACTCCTAGCGTTTCAGTATTAATAAATTCAATGCTCCATTTGTTAAATTTAAAAAATGAGAACAAAACACCAGAAATGAGACAATTTCCCTATTCTAATCACAAATTCACATTCCTCTGTTTCACCTCATATCACCATGTAGAACATGTTATTATATTGAAAAATCAGATTATGTCGTTCAGGTTGCAAGGCTCAGAGCTAAGCCTCTAGGAAAGAGAATAAGCCTAGAATATTAAAAGTTGAGTGTGGAGTCCGAGGCGTTGGGAGGCTGGCACAGTTTCTAGCTGTGACTCTTCCACAGCCGAGCAAACTTGACTGTGTGAGCCACGGACCCTCCTGCCTCTGCTCCCTGTCGGCAGAGCTGCACCAGCCCTGCATCTGGACCCCGTGGCCAGGGGCCCGTGAGACCCAGGAGGCACCACATTCAGAAGCTCCCGAGAGATTTAAAGTATTCGATGAAAATACGCTTCCAAAGAGCAGTAAGAGAAGGGACAGAATAGATGTTGATGGAGAACCTGTGTCTCACTGTAGTAGATATTCTCCCGTGTGTTTCAGCCCCTAAAACTGCTCTCACATTTGTCTTTTAGGTGACCCCATGTTGTGATTTGTCTATTTCTCTCTTTACCACCCTCTCTCACTTTCTGCTTCATGTTTTGAAGCTCTGTTATTAGGCCCACAGGTTTATGATTGTTATGTCTCAGCAAATGTATGGCTCTTTTCATCATGAAATGTTATTTGACTTTTAGTTGTATTTCTTGTTCTATTTTGCATGATATTAACAATATAGCCTCCCCTGTTTTCTTTTTTTTTTTTCCCTTTGCGGTACACGGGCCTATCACTGTTGTCGCCTCTCCCGTTGCGGAGCACAGGCTCCGGACGCGCAGGCTCAGCGGCCATGGCTCACGGGCCCAGCCGCTCCACGGCATGTGGGATCCTCCCGGACCGGGGCACGAACCCGCGTCCCCTGCATTGGCAGGCGGGCTCTCAACCACTGCGCCACCAGGGAAGCCCTCCTCTGTTTTCCTATAATTACTGTTTGCATATACATATATATAATTTATAATTAATACATATAAAATTTATAAACACACATATATATAAAGATATATACACCTTTTTATTGTGGCAAAATATAACATAAAAATTTACATTTTAACCATTTTTAAGTTTACAATTCTACAGTATTAATATGTACAATGTTGTACAGCCGTCACCAGTAATTCCAAAACTTTTCGTCATCCCCAACAGATACTCTGTACCCATTGAGCAATAACTCCCCTCCCCCTGGCCCCTGGTAGCCTCTAATCTACTTTCTGACTGCATGAATTTGCCTACTCTAGACAGTTCATATAAGTGGAATGCTATGTATCTACCCAAAAGAACTGAAAGCAGGGACTGGAACAGATACTTGTACACACATGTTCACAACAGCCTTATTCACAATAGCAAAAAGGTGAAAACAACCAGGTGTCCATCAACAGGTGATGGATAAACAAGATGTGGTCTAGTCGTACAATGGAACATTATTCAGTCACAGAAAGGAATGCATAGTATATGTTTTTCCTTCATTTGATTTTATCCTAGTGTTGTCTTTGTTTTTAAAATGCATCTGTTTTTGCTAAGAGCATCTGATCGGGTCTTACTTTTTTAAATCCGTCTGGCAATCTCTGCCTTTTAGGTGGAGTGTTTATTTACATTTGATGTAATGACTGATGTTAGATTAGGCTTGCAACTTGCTCCTTGTTTCCTAGTCATCGCATCTATTTTCGTTCCTCTACTTCTCTTTCCCTGCCTGCTGTTGAGTTAATTAAATATATTTAAGGATTCCACTTAGATTCCTCTGTTGACTTGGGAGGTAGAGTTCAGTGTTGTTCAGTGGTTGCTCTTCAGATTATGATACGTCATTATCACAATAATTAAAATGCATTGCTTTGTGTAAACTACAAGAAGCTTGCCACAGCACAGCCGCATTCACCTGCTCACTTTCCTCTCTGCTCTTCTACATCTGTTAAGGCACAATAATGAGTTCATTTTCTGTTTGCGTTCATGAGTCAGTTTATGCACATGACCACCACACCTGCTGCTCCTTGTGACGCTCTGCTCTCATTTTCCTTCCTTGTGAAGTTTTCCTTTAGTATCTGCCCCCGACAAATCCTCTCCATTTTTATTTACCTAAAGTGTCTTTATTTCATCTCTGTGTTTGAAGGGTCATTCCACTGGATATGGAATTCTGGTTTGACTTTTTGTTCCTTTCAGTATTCCATTGCCTTCTAAGCTTTATTGTTTCTGATGGAAAGTCCACCTACATTTGTATAATTTCTTTCTCTTATATCCAATGCATTTCTTCAGATGCTTTTAAGATTTTTCTCTTTGTATTTGGGTTGAAGCAATTTGATCATGATGTGTCCAGGTATAGTTATTATTTGTTTATTTGTTTATTTACGCTGCTTAGCATTTCTTTCTTTTTTTTAAATTTATTTTTTATTTTATTATTTTTAACATCTTTATTGGGTGCTTAGCATTTCTTGATCTTCATGGATCTATAAATCAATGTTCTTCATCAACTTTGGGGACATTTTTGCCAACTTCTTCCATGCATGACTTTGAGATTCTGTTTTATATTTTTAATCTCTTTTCTTTCATTTTATTCTTCAGATTAGATCATTTCTGTTGATCTATCTTCAAGTCTGCTTTTTTTTCTTCTTCTCAAACCTTCTGTCATGCCTTCCTCGTAAATTTTTTCATTTCATTTTTGTACTTCTTGAGCTGTCAATATTCCACTCGGTTCTTTTTCTGTCTACATATGTGCTGAGCATCTCTGTTTCTACACTGTGTGTTTATTTGTCTACATATGTGCCGAGCGTCTCTGTTTCTACACTGTGTGTTTATTTGTCTACATATGTGCCGAGCGTCTCTGTTTCTACGCTGTGTGTTTCTTTTTCTTCAGTGCCTTGAACATGTTAAGAAGGGCTGCTCAGTGGCATTATCTGCTAATTGCAACACCTGGGTCACCTCAATGTCAATTTCTATTTAACTTCTTTTCACTCTCAGTTTGGGTTACATTTTACTTTTTATCATTATTATTATTACAATTAGATAGTGGGTATTATGAGTGATATGTTGTGGAGACCCTGGCTGTTCTTACATTATCTGAAGAGTGATTTTTGTCTTAGAAGGCAATTAACTTACTTGGAATCAAACCATCTTCTCTGTTTCCTCTGTGGTGGAAAACTCAGTTATTTCAATTTTCAATCCTTCTTTTCTACCAGCCCCTGTCCCTCCACACGCAGGTTTAGTATAATGGAAGCCAGGGATTTGTCAGGTCTTACACACAGTTTGGGAGGCTCCCTCCCTGCCCGGCTTTCCTAACTGATTTTATGGCTGCCCTGAGCATTCTGTTTGCAGTCAAGTCTCACTGGCGTGAGTGGTCTTCTCCCACCCCAGTCAAAACCCTGCAAACTGGCAAACCTCACCCACTGCAGTTCAGTGCTCAACAGAAATTCCCTCCAGTTTCCCTAGTTTCCAGTCTTCCTCAGGGCCTGCCAAAAGTTATATTCTTGAAAAATATTTTTAGTCTAACATTTATGATCATTATCTGTGAGCAAGTTGGTTTGCTAAGCAAAGGTCGTTAACCTCTAATAGCTTTTTGCTAACGATCTGGTTAAGTGACACTGATTCTGGATTCTTAAGGAAGAATGTTTAAAAGGCAATATTTTAGGTTTAGGCAACAGCTAGAAACTCAACAAGATGGTGACAATAGCCTTAATCTTTTACCTCTACTAGTCAGCTTAAAAAAAATCATTCTGTGATTAAATTATGAGGTGCTAAAATCAGGGTATAATTATTGTACCCACAAAACATTGTTGCTAAGGTTTTTGTACAGTTCCCTAGGGTTTCAAATCAAACTGTGTCAGAGACCATTCCATCAATTACTTTGGTACTTGTGCTCCTTGATGTATGGTACCTAACGAGCTAGTCGACTGCCCGTGGGGTTCCAGACACTTCCTTCCTGAATCACAGGGAGACTCCACAGTGTGAGTGCCCGTGGGCGCCTCCCCGCGAGAGCAGAGAGCTCTGGACACAGGCTGTTTATGGGACACCAGGTGGGCAGGAGGGGCCGCTCTCTGGCGTTAGAGCTGGGCCAGATGCGAATCTGAGCAGGCCCACTCCTGGCTGCGGAGGTGGGATTTCACCCTGATGACTGAGAAAATCCTGCAGGAAGCGTTGAGGAGCGGATGGTGGAGAGAGTTGTTTTTGGTTTTTTTTTCCCTAGCTTTTTGTTTACTTTCTGTGTTTGTCCTTCCAAATTTGGGGAAAATACTCCTTTATAGGCTGGGGAGGATGAAATGAAAAGAGTATTTAGTGACACAGGAAGAGAAGGCGTAAATGTGGGGACAGGCTCTGCAAAGGGCTTTGGGAGTGGGATTCAGGTTTGGATGGAGGGACCTTGAGTGGGATGAGTGGCTTTGCTCCATTTCCACAGAAGTGACAGATGGAGCGAGGGGTGCCGGTAGAGATGTTAGCAGGTGAGAATTAACCCCACTTCGTGAGCGATCAGCAACACCAGTGCCTGGCACCAGGCCGTGGGGAGGCGAGGACATCTTCCTGCTTCCCTCGGTACTGAGACAACACAGGCAGATGGACCCCTGCTGTTCTCACCTTCTCATCCGAAAGCAAGGCACAGAGGTCATCCTGCCAGATTACAAGAAGAAAGAAAAGCATCCCTGCAGAATTAAAGATTGACATGCCATCATTCTATCTTGGGGACGAGGAACAGAGGTTGAGACAGGACCTGGGAAAGTCCTGAGTGAGGCCCCGAGCTTCCCCGTCCCAACTCTGCTGTGGGCACAGAAACCGTCAGCAGAATCACGTTCACTGCGGAGCCCGCACAAGGAACAGCACAGCGTTTCCTGTTTAGAACACTGAACACGAGCCAGTACTGAGCGCCTTCTCTTCGCAAAGGTACACACTCCAGGATGGCATCCACTGAGGCCGTGCTGCCCTGCCCCTGTGGTCCAGGGTTGGAGGGGTTAGGGACACAGTGAGGTGCCCTCTGGAGATCCAAGCGCAAGGTCGCCAGATGCAAAGGGGAGACAGAAACAACCAGACCCTCACAAAACCAGGCTTTTCTTACGTTCCACGAGTGAATAGCGTGTGTCATGTCCACACGGGGATGTCCGAGGTGGACACTGGCAGTGGACAGCTGTCTGGACAGCTGGGCAGAGTGAGGATTCCAGGAGAGCTCAGGCCCCACTCCATCTGGGCACAGCTGCTCACCAGTCCTCAGACCTCGGGCTCCAGGCATGAGGAATAACCAGCCGCCAGGTGCTCTGGTGGTCCTGCTTATCTTGGCTCACTGCCCTGCCCCACGCGGGAGTCACCTGCCCTCCAACAGCCCCCGGGAGGCCAGGGGGGCTGCCCAGGCTCTGGGGCTTGTCCTCAAAGGGATCCATCATCCCGACTCACTCACAGGCTGCGATGGGTCCCTGTGTCCAGCTGTCCACGTGGGAGCCATCCGCCCTCACTGAAGCAGCATGTCTTTCCTGAGATGAAACCCCTTGGGCTGCCAAGTTCGGGTTTCTCACTTCTGATGGTTGAGCTGTCAGCACCAGCGTCTTAAGAGCATCCCCACTGGTATTTGTCAAGCATAATCTTTTCTCCCGTGTTGCTCAAAGCACCTGTTTCTCAATAAGACAGGCTTCTTTCTCCCCCCTTTCTAAAACCAACGTTCCAAGCCTTTTCGCATATTATTTAAGAAACGTTGTCATCGTTATAGGGACAAAAATAAACATTTCCTCTCTTTTCCCTCTTCCTGAGGGAAAAAGTCTTAGAGGAGGCCAGCTGTGTTTTCAAGGAGACCATGAAAGATATCGTGAAGAGGCAGCGGGTGTGGGAACAGGGTTGGGGGGCGGGGGTCCCTGTTCCGGGGGCGGGAGGTTGAGCTCCAACCCGTCTGTGACGCAGAGCGAGAAGCAGAAGCTTGAGGAAACGCGGGGCCTGGCAAAGCTTCGGTACAGCCCGAGAGCTGGGGACCCGGCTGACGTGCCTGCAGGGCGGACTGGAGGGGCTGCCAGGGGCCCAGAAGTGACCCATGTCAGCGGGAGTCAGGAGTTTCTGTGATGGGTTCTCTGTGCTCAGAATTCTCTTGTGTTCCGTGGTCGGGTGGGGTCTTCCCTTGGAAGAGTGGCCAGGACTGGGTTCCCCCTTTCTCCTTCCCCTCTCACCCCGTGACAACTTACAGCCACAGAGGACCAGGGGAAGTCACAGCCGGGCTCCCCGGGGCCTCCGTCTTGGGCGCTGGCCTCACCTCACCTCACCTCCTCTGTGGCTCTGATACCTCTCAGCCTCTGGGTCTCCAGACGCCCTGCTCTACCCCTGGTTCAGACACAATCCCCACCGGGTCCAGGAGTTGACCCGGTGTTTCCACTTCCTGCCTGGGGTGCCTGGGGGTGGAGACGCCCTCGGGCAGCCGGGCTCCTGCCGGCCTGGTGGGCATCTTTCTCCCCTTCAGAGCCGCGGGTGGACACACAGGCAGGGCTTCCCTGGTCCCCCCACAAAAGGCAAGTGCGGGCAGAACAGGAGGCCCCCTGCCTGGGTGGAATACGTGCTGGTCGTCAATTATCCATTTACTCCGTGATGGTGTGTCCCCAGCCCTGCCCATCCCCCCAAGGGTCCTCGCCCTGTGGGAGAAGCCATGTGTCACGTGACTTTGCACCCCCTTAAATGGTAGGACATCTTTTCATAGGTCTTTGATTCCCAGAACGCTTTCCTAGTCTTGGCTTCGCCAGGGATCCAGCCCAGTTTCATACACAGTGGCAAAGTGTTCTCTCTCTTAGAAACTCACGTTCCCTAAAGAACCATAGAATAGCGAGCTTCCCTGCAAAAGACTGGCTTCCTCCACCAGAGATGACTGAGGCAGAATGGGCTTTGCTGAACTGATGAAGCCTTTGAAGCCTCCAATTTCTGGCTGCCTGCTGTGGTCCCCCCGCTTGAATCTCAGTCACCCCTGGGTTCCTGGCCCCAGGGACTCAGAGCTGCCTGGAGATATGTCTGTGTGGACGGAGAAAGGGGGGAAGAGGGGGGCTTTCTCTTCCTTCCTCAGCTGTAGGCTCTGCGCACCGTGTGGCCAGGAGCCTCCTGCACACAGAACACCCCTGGTGGGATCAGGGGGGCTCGGGGCTGTGGGAAGAGGCCCCGTAATCCTCGGAGGGCTCTGGTCTGTGTGGCCCTGGGGGGATCCCCACGCCTGCATGAGGCCGCCGCTCAGTATTCAGGATACGAGTTCTTCCCTTACTGGATCTGTAAGAAAAAGAAGAAAGGAAGACAAGTATTCTTGTTTTCACTTATTAGACACAAGACAGACATAGGCAGGGACGGAATTCTGGTGAAGCATTTGGTGGAAATACGATTCCACCTGTTGAACTATTTGAGGCCAAGAGATTTACGGCCATGACCCCTCTCACTCCTCATGAATGCCTCTGACAGTTCTGGGGGCCAGCCTGGCCACGCCACAGACGTTTGCATCCTGGCTTTGCACAGAAATATAATCTGGTTTCACAGTCAAGTTCGAAGGCAGCGTATGGACTTGCAAATCTTTTCAACAATCCAGTCTGCACCTGTCTCAGCCTTGTCACGGCCAAGCAGTGCTGTGGGCACCAGCTGCAGAAAGGGCATCGCCTCTCCTGCTCGAATGGCGGGATCTCTCCGGGCCAAATTTGCTGCTGGTTAAGGACCTGTTAGGGATGGAGAGCGATCCATGGGTGGTGATGGGGAGAAGCAAAGTGTCAGCATGCAAATAATGACCCTTCTCTCTTTCCTGCTTGTCTGGTCTCAGAAATGATGAGGGTGTGAATTTCAGTTCATGTCACCTCACCGTGGCTTACCATAGTTTTCTCAGAGCTACCATCTTTGTTCTTATAATGGTTCTCCATGTTCTCATGTCACAACTGGGCTCTGGTTTTGAGGACAAGAAAAAGCCAATAGGCTTCTATTCTGACGAAGCCCCTGGATTCTCCCCAAGGCTTGCTAAAGGGATTCTATGTGCCCATCATTCCCCTGGGCTGCAAACTTGTGGTAAGAGATCCGACGTTAATATTCTTTTCCCCCACCCCTCCTGCCAGACCCATTCTCTGCCAGTCTCACAGGATGGCTCATCCCCACCGATGACATAAGAACCTGTTTTGTGAAAGATTGTTTCTTTTGCATTAATCGATATGTTATTTACTTAGGAAGTTAAATTACCTGCACATTGACCTTGAGGTGCTAAAATATAGATGGTTTTTATAAGCTGGGAATGAAACACAAGTAACACGTCTAAGTCATAAGTCTTGTGATAAATGAAGAGAACAAAATTAATCTGATGTTTATGGCCATTTTGGGTCTGTTTCATGCTGCCAGCCATGAGGAGAGAAATCAGATTTACGCTCCAGAGCAAGAGAGTTGAGGCCCCTCGGCAGCCTTGAAGACGCTGGATTCTCCTCTCACTGAAGCAGGACGGGTGCTTGAAACGCGGCGTCTTTCCGGGGAGCCCTGACTCCCGAGGAGCTTGCCGGCCCCCAGCACACGGGGCCCGGGGGGTCAGGGCGAGGGTGCGGCAGCAACATCCCCTGGACTGTCCCCCCTCCATTGATCCATGCCTGTGTTTACAAGGAGCTGCATAAGTCTTGGCAGTTAACTGCACCCTGCAAACCATTCTGCTCCAGTTGGCAGCAAAGAAGTACAGTGTTGGAGGTGGGGCTTGCAGCTGGAAAAGCCCCTTGCTCTCCGTGACCCCATCTGGTTCTCTCAGTGGCAGGGAGAGCAGATGCGGCACGCTTGCAGGGGGCGGGCACAGAGGGGTGGATGAGGCTGGGATGCTCAAGAGGGGAAACTGAGTCTGGGATGCACTCAGAGATTTGCTTAAGAGCTCAGAGTGGTGGAGCCAGAACCTGCACCCAAACTATTGATACATTAGCCCGGGTCATACAGACCATGCCTGTGGGTTTTTTATTAAGTCCTGGGAATGATTTCAGTGCTTAAACACACGGCGAGAATTTGAACTGGATTGTGATTCCCTGAGGGTATTTCGTTCGTTTTTGAATGCTAGACCCTAACACAGGGATTAGTGCACAATTGCACACAAATCCATTTTGTGCATAGCTCGGACCAGTTAAAAGTCTTTTGTTTGCGTCCTTTGTGATGTCTTTTATTGCATCAGATGTCATCCAGCTGTTTTGTCTCCAGAGAGAGGCAGAGAGTATGGTCCCTTTAGGAAAGGACCCCTGCCTGCCTTCCTGGATGGAAAGGGCTCCCTGGCTGATAAACATTTGAAAAGATGCTCATCGCCCGGGAATCAATGCAGGTGTGGAGAGCAAGGCAAATGCCCATCCGTGTAAATGGATGGATAAAAACTGTGGTATACTCAACAAAGCATTTTCTAGAAATCAAACTGAATAAACACAATAACACAACCAGATATGGCTTAATCTTGGCAATATAACATTAAGCGAACAATTAAATCCCCGAAGGCTACAGGCAAGAAAATAACATTTTTATAAAATTAAGAGTAATGAAAATTAAGAATAATGAAAATTAAGAATAATTTTTTGGGGGGCAAGATCCTAATTTTTGTTTTTGACAGTGGATTTGCTGGCACTTATAATACCATAAAAATAACTTAGTAAAATATAACTAAAGGAAAGAGCTACATGTTCTGATAAAAGGTTTCTCTCAGAGAGCCCTACTATGTGCAAGGCGGTACTTTAAGAAATGATGTAATATTTAATACCGCAACTTTCTTATAAGGTAAATACTCGTCTAAATTTCAAATCAGGAAACAAAGGCAGTTTCTAAACCCAGGCTGCCTAGAGCACAGTCTAAGGCACATTTAAAAACTGCAGGCACAGCAAATTCATTGTATTGAAGAACCACCTTGAAATAAAAAATGTTTTCAGGAAAATAAAACCAGGCAAATTGACCACCCTCAAAGCCTGCTCTAGGGAGTTCTAAGAGATGCACTTCAAGGGGAAGGACCGTGCTCTCAGGAGGACGATCTGAGGGGGCAGCAAGACTGGTGAATGGGGTTCAATCTGAATAAAAACAGACTGTGTGAAAATAATGGATGCTTGGTTTCTGGTGGTAAAACAGGGACAGGTGGTAAAGAGCCCAACAGTAAATGGGGAGCTGGGATCAGAGTTCAAGTGCTTTAGAGAATTTGTGTTTTTCCTGCAGAAGAGGGAACTATCGATTATCTAGTCTCTGTTCAGCCTACAGTGGAAATTTCCAGCATAACCACAAAAGGACAGCACTGGGGCCTTGGGGAGGCTCTGGGGTGAGTGTCTCAGGGTAGGGGGCTTATGACGTGCGGGGGTGGCGTGACCTCCAGAAAGGACAGCTGGGCATACGGAGGAGATCCCAGACAAGACTGGATTCCCTGTCTTTCAGCCATAGGTGGAGAGCGACAGTAGTGACCCTCCGGAAGGGCCTGCTTGTCTGGGCTCTGGGCGGGACCCGGGGTTGCAGTGTGCCCCCCTGGGCGAACCTAGCCACTGTGCACAGACACTTCTAGCACAGGGAGTTCACACCAGGCCAAACATACTTTCAGCACCTCTAAGAGTGTTGTTTTTCTCCCCTTAAGAATATAGCTGGGTTTTCTTTTCTAATATAACTTTAGACCCAGTAGTGTGTCTGTGGGAGAGAAGTTGGGAGTGTCCACGGCCATCAAGAGAGTGGCGGGAGAGGGGGTTCATGGCTCAGCTGTTCACCATTCTGGCATCAGGAGAACTTGGCATGAGCACTGAGACGTGAGGCTCTCAAATGCTCAAGATGTAGTCTAAGAAATCCCCCAGACACCCAGACTTTATAAAATCTGCATAGCTACTGGCCCAGGCCTGGTCCCCTAGAACCAGCACTGGAGGTGGGAACGCATGGCCCATTGATGTGCTGTGGGGATGCCCCTGAGGATGCGGGTGAAGGAAGAGGGTGGGGCTGGGGAGAGCTAAGCAAGGGTGGGTCTTGGCTGGAGACTGGTTTCATTCTGAACTGTGGAATCTCACAGGAGAGCATGGAAACTCCTTGCCATCGTCCCGTTCAGGGCCCTGGAAGCCTCTTTCAAATCAGGAAAGAGATGGAGGGGAAACTTCCTCCCTTCTCTCCCCATCATACATCCATTCATCTGCCACATGGTGATTTCATGCAGACGTGCTGCGTGATGTCCATCCCATAAATATGCCTCCACCTCTGCTTTTGAGGAGGCTTGGAGGAGGTGCTGGCTCCAGATGGTCAGAGGCAGAGTGCGCAGCAGGGAGCAAGTGGAGGGAAACTTATAGTCTAAGTAGCAATAGCAGCTCCTCATGGGTCCTGACGGGGGCCCAGCAAAGGAGTTTAGATAAGGGAGTTTAAAGGGAGTTTAGATAAGGAGACCACGAAGGCACCTGCATGGTGGCCGTGCTCCTCCTTTCCCAGGAAAGCATCCCTTGTGGACCAGAGAGCATTTCCTGACCACTGGCCTCTCAATCATTCCCAAAGCAGCGCTCCAGGAAGACATCACGGGTCATTCGGGGTGGGCAGGCGACTTGGACTCTATTTGCCTCAGCTAATCTAGTCCACGGGGCGATACTGAGGCGTTTTGATTAGGGGAATAATCCGAGCGATGCTTTAGTAAGACTAACCAGGCAGGAGAGATGAAGGAGCATAGAGGCCAGGGCCACAGACAAGGGCTGCTGGCGTTGACAGTCATCTTAGTAAGGGGTGAGGACTGCTAGGAGGTGGGTGGGCACAGCAGTCAGTGCGATGGGAGTGGAGCAGTGCCTGCGTGGGTGGTTGGTGTGGAGGGGGCCATGCTCTTGCCTTTGATGGAGAAGGAGGCTTCCAGGGGGTCCTCTACCCACAGCCTCTGCCCAGGAGAACAGGATCGGAGATTCGGAAGCAAAGACTGCTGGGGGGCGATCACGCTACCTAGATCCAGTCAACCGGGGCACCGCCTCTCCCCTTTCCTGACGGTTACAGGCAGGAGGGAAGGTGAGTCCCACAGCCACAGAACTGGCTCTAGGGCATTCTCAAGAACGTCCCCGCCCACACCCTCAGCCCCTGTGCTCACTGGTGTGAAGCTCACAGCTCACTGCCTGAGTAAAGGCACCATCTCTTCTCCCCGAGAAAGGGCACGTGATGCGTAGAAAGACCATCACCTCAGTGTTTCTCCTTTCCGGGAACCGGGGCTGCAAGACTCACCTCAAGCTTCCTGTCCCCTGTCCAAAGTGCTGTCCCAGGAACTGAGGGGAGCGAGGCCAGGCGTGGAGGCACCCCAGTGTCTGCAGGTGCACCTGCGCCGTTCCCAGGCTGTCTGTCGTAGGCTGGTCACTGTGTCCAAGGTCGTTGGCTGAGCTCGTTTGTCTTAAGCAGAGCCACGAAGCACTCATTGTCAGGAGCCTCGCTGGACACTTGCCGGACACAAGCTGTGCCTCCCCGAGGACCTGGGCGCCGCGGGGTCACACTTCTGTAGGAAGATGCTGATGCCCCCGCGACAAGGGAGCTCCTCCTGCTGTTGTGCGACGAGGCAGCTGCTGCCGGGGAAGAGATGCTCGTGTTCCCGCTGCTTTGTTAGCGCAAGTGAGGGACAGGACCCGGTGGCCTGCACCTGCCCCTGCCTTGTCGTCCCCAGGGACCTGTTCCCCGTAACATGGGCCAGTAAAGTACAACAAGAAGCTCAGGCCTTCTCCTTCTCCCTCTCTCTCTCTCCCCCAACCCCTACCTCTCCCTCCCTTCCCCCCTCCCCGCCGCCCCCCCCCCCCGCTTTCTTGCAGTCACCATGGCAATTTGAACAGATGTTTTCATCTCTCTCCTTCACTCCGCCAGAGCACTTGGGTGGGTGCAGCTGAGCTTCTGATCACTGATCTTTAATATTGCACTAATTATAGCCACAGAAATTAGGCCACAGGGGCAGGAGAAGGGAAACCAACATTTGCGGAGCCCACTGTGAGCCGGGCCTGCTGCCGGCGCCCTGACCCACAATGTCCTTGGATCCACACCAGTAGCCAGGGTCCAGAAAGGCTTCTTGTGCAGACCCCTGGTCCCGTGGTTGGTGCGTCTGCCCCCTCCACGTGAGTGAGGACCCCCGCGGAGCCTGGGGAGCCGACCTGAGTCCAGATCAGGCCAGGGCACCGCAATGAGGAAGGCAGGTGGGTTCTCCCACAGCCCTGTTGAGGTCCCTTCCAGCCAAGATCATGCTGTTGGTCTATGTGGAACTCAGCCGCAAGCACCTCCAGTGTGAGGGGATGGGCTACCTCATCCTTCCTTTGGCATCTCATTAGAGGGAGAGGGAGACAAAAAGAGAGAAGGAGG
>NW_021703781.1:80454948-80463685 GCF_005190385.1 Monodon monoceros
GGGAGGGGGAGGGGAGGGCGGAGAAGAGAGAAAGGCGGGCAGTTCTTGTTCAATTTTTCCACCTTTAAGCATCTTGATCTGGCATCCTGGGGGTACAGCTTGTAAATGAGAAATTTTTCCACTAGAAAAATACTACAAAACAACTATTAAATAAGGGTAGCAGGTACCATTCATACCTTAACATATGACTAGAAAAATAGAGCAAATTTTCTAATTTTTGAGACAAATATGCATTTTGCATCTGCTCTCTGCCTGGCATGTGTAGGTTCACTGTGGAGGGAAATAGTGACCAGAAAAGGTATGGTTTCCCCAGCACTGCCTCCATTTTTGTATTATCTAAATTCTAGCATAGGGACAGAATTTAATCATAAAATATCCATTAAACAAAGTAGTCATCTGATAGAATTATGCAGAGGAGCATGGATTTGCTATAACACTTCTTTCCTGTTCATGTTTTTCATGTGAAACACCCAATCACTCACAGATTAGTTCCGAGGTGTTACGAAACGCAAATAAATCTGTGGGTTTTTTCCTACTTGCTTTAAGGCCCATCTCAGCCTAGTTCCACATCTGAAAGAAATACATTTGCCTCTAGAAGCCTTAAAGTGCACATGAGTATTCAAGGAAGGCATTTTTTAGGGGGCTGTACCGAGAAATGACATCGTGTAACTCAGAGCAAAATTTCTGCCTGATCCCCGCACCATTAATGTCCCCACAGCGCCCCCAAAACCCCTTTCACAAGAAACTTGCCTCTAAATAGCACTTCTCCTCCCTCGCTTCCCTCCTTGCTACTCCCCTTTCTGGCCACCACCAGGAACGCTTAAGACAAGAGTTTGGTCCCTGTCATAACTGCAGTGGACCTTCCTTCTGCCTCTGAGAATCTCGTGGGGGAAGAGACAGAATTGAGGAGCTCAGAGACCGCTCTGCCAAGCTGTCACACCTGGAGGGGGAACAGCATTGGCGAGGTGGGCTTCCAGGGCGGCCCCCATGGATGGATGCCATGTGCCTGGTCCCCCAGGTGAGGGGCAGAAGGCCACACTGAGAGTGCTGTCACTGTATCCTGGACACGAGGACTGACCGTCCCCAGGCACGGTGACCTCGTGCATGTGGAGCCTTGTCCATATGGAGCCTCCACTTTTCTGGCCTAGCCGGGGGCCAGGGGACAATCCTGGGGGGCAGTGGCCAGGGAGATTGAGAGCTGGCCAGCAGTGCAGGGGGGAAGAGGAAGATGCAGGATTACAGAGGAAAGAAGCTGCGAGAACAAAGGCTTGGGCGGGAAGTGGCTGGTGGGCTGGGAGGGTGTTAACCACGGTCGGGGAGGAGGCTACGATGCTGTGAGCACTGTGTGAAAGGGACAGTGGGATGAGGGATAACTAGATGCTGGACTTAAGGGGAAGGATGGGGTAGCCAGGTCTCTGGCTCAGGAAAGCGGGACCCCAGAAGCCATGGTTAGTTCTAGTAGGGGACAGAGAAAGTGGAGTGAGTCTCAAAGGAAAAGGGGTGGGAGACTTTCGAACACCTGAGTTTGAGAGGTTGTGAATGAAACTATGTAGATCGTCAGAAATTAGGGTCAAGAACAATAGAGTTGGGGTCTCATGAGTAAAAGATGGTACCTAAAGCCAAGAGAGTGGCTGAGCCTCCGAGGGAAGCATTGTGATGGTGGCATGAGAGGAGGGACAGGGGGGAAGTCCTAGGAGGGCACTGGAGGAGAGACTCCGGGGAGAGTGAGAAGAGCTTGCCAGAGATGTCGGAGCAGAAATGGGAGAATGTGGGGTCAAAGAAGCCAAGAGAAAACATCTTGAAAATTAAAGCATGGAGATGGTGCCAGATTCTTCCAGAAGAGGGAGATGAAAGGGAGGAAACGTGCACTGGCTTTACCACCAAGGCCGAAGCCCTCTTTCAGATGTCACACGTCGAGGGAAGAACGCGAGCTGAAGAGGCGAGAAGACCTAAAGCAAAGCATTATTTTCTATGATGCTTATTTCTGAAGGAAAAGAGCATGTGGTGGGGGACCCTGGCTCTGGGCATGGATTCCAGAGAGAGATTTTTGACAAGAGACACAGCCATGTGAATGCCGAGGGGAGGACGCTCCTGGAGGAGACCTGGGAGAGATGCATGAAGAGCTCACCTGGAGGAGGTGCCCAGGTGGGAGGATGAGACAGGACCAGAGGGCGGGTGCCTCTGGATCCCAGTGCATGGGAAGGAGCCAGGGAAGTGTCAGAGGCAGGAGCACCTGCAGGTTTGCGGTCAGGACATTGACGGGGCTCTTGGAGCCCCATGACACCTCCAAACTCTAGGTCCCCAGATGGCTCCTCTCCTCCCAAAGCCCTGGGAGGGACCCTAGTGAAGTGTTCACATGTCCCTCTCTATTTTTTTTTTTGCAGTACGTGGGCCTCTCACTGTTGTGGCCTCTCCCGTTGCGGAGCACAGGCTCCGGACGCGCAGGCTCAGCGGCCATGGCTCACGGGCCCAGCCGCTCCGCGGCATGTGGGATCTTCCCGGACCGGGGCACGAACCCGTGTCCCCTGCATCGGCAGGCGGACTCTCAACCACTGCGCCACCAGGGAAGCCCTACAATTACTTTTGACTGAAATTGCATGGAATATAATTTATCAAAATTCCCGTCCTATATGACACACAATTAGCAGGACTGCCTAAAGCCCCTTTACCCACACAGTTCGCTGCTCTCACGCACTCACATAAACTCACCGGGGAAGTATTTATATTCTCTGCTCAGATGACACGAGTGTTTGCATCAAAGAAGATAACATAAGACTCATACCGCATGAGCCCGTCAATGACAAGCTAGTTAACGAGTGCTGACAACTCAGTGGCTCATTGAGATTTAGCAGCTGCATAGGACCCTCAAATGCCCTGAGGTATTAGGGTTTGTATATGAAAGAAACTTGACAAGATTTTCCCGCATTTGACCACAGTCCTAAAATGTACACAACATTCCCAAGAGGTCGGGAGGCTGAAAGCAATTGTCTAAGCTATCAATTAAAGAGAAAAAAAGAAAAAAAAAAGTTTGATCTACCGTGCTCGAGGAAAGAATTGACTCATCTTACTATTCTACGTAGAAAATGTTTTGCAAAACCACGTTAAGTGAAGAGTCATTGAAGAGCCCACAGTCAAAAATGTAGTAGAAATACGGAGGATCGTGTGAGTGTCAGGCTGCTGATACATGTATGGTGGACTCTCTGTTGGGGGGAGGGGGTTTGTGATGTTTCTGGTAGTTGCCATTATTTTCAGATTTTGTAATTTGTTGTGATCTCTCTCGTCATTATACATATGTATTTGCGTATCTAACTTATATTTGTCATTTCGTTGTCTTTCTCAAAGGTTTTTATTTTTCCTCCCCATCCGCAGGGCCTGGCAGGTGATGGAGCAGGCAGGAAAGGATAACTGTCTTCCTAGGGAAGGACACGGGGCTCAGATAAAGTGATGTGTTGTTGGTCCAGACCAGGTGGAGATGGACGTGAAGACGAGAAGGAACTGGTGGGGCAGAATAAGGACCCGGGGCTGCTGGCCCTGATGAGGTCCAAGAGGGGTGCTGGGAACCAGAACATGCGATGCAGAATGACAGGCGCCAGGGAACATGTTAATTTCGGGTCTCAGAGATGCCCCCGTGCCACGGTGAAACGGGGTGCGGGGGCTGCAGCGTGTAGAGGTGAGAACAAGGCACGAGGCCCAGGCATTCGGATGGCCCGTTCCCAAGGACCTAGGTCACTCCGGATGCAGGCGGGCATTCGGGCCCAGGAGAGCATCACACTGTCCAAACACCGTCTTCAGGGCGACCAGGACGAGAGTAGATAACAGGTAAGGAAGAGGGAAGCTTTTCTCAAGAGAACACGAGCCTTGAAAGGAAAACAGAGCTTTGTTGTTCCTGTTTTGTGAAGAAAAATGGAACATTACCTGGAAGGAGAATGAACATTCTCTCTCCTCTGAACTTGGAGTAGCAGTTAATGACCACGGGAGATGCCTTTGGTGTTCAAGTCACATCCTCTCCACCCTATTCCGATTTCAGCCACAGCAGCAGTGGATGGCACAGGCACCACGCTAACAGCTGGGGCGCTTGCAGCTCAGACCAACCCCCTAAGCTCCCCTGAGCACCAGGGGGCCTAGAACTGGGGCTGCAGAGGAATGAGACCTCAGTGTAGAGGGAAAGCTTGGCAATACGCTCTGAAAGTGAAAGTCCAGCAGGCAGGGTGCTTTCAACACATACACAGGAACCAGCACTTTAGATCTGATCCCATTCTTGAGAAAAGATCAAAATCCAAATATCCCCCCTCCACTGTGGACATTGGAGACAATGCCCATCAGTATACAGCAAAGACTGCAGTAGCTGTTCTCACGGCACCTTGCCTTCATTTGCTCAAAAGTAAAGACACACCGCCACTTTACAGGAAAGTAGGAACCCTCCACGTTAAAGAGTAAATTCTCTTCTCTGAGTTTGCTTTTTATCTGCTCTATTGGAAAAAAACCTGCCTCTGTGCTCAGTGAACTAATGAAAGGTTTCCGCCCACCCACCTCCACTGCACAGTGTGTAATCCCTTTAGCATCACAAACGGGAAAATGAGCCTACTCTTCCTCCAGGCTGCCCCCCACAGAGTTAATCTTCAGGATTGTCAACAGGAGGGGCACACTTCAGTTGGCCCAGCTGGTTGCAGGGGGAATGATGATTGGGACAAATGACAAAATTTTTCAATTACTCATCCCTTGTGCTTGGATGACTCAGGCTAGAGAGACCCCAGTGGGTGCTGCCCTGTGCTGTCTGGGTGCCTGGTCCCCGCTCTCCAGGGATCCTGGCTCTTCTCCTAATCCCTCTCCTGGTCTGATTCTTCAAAGCAACACTTTACTGAACAATAGAAACGCTACCATACAATACAATACAGTTGTATTTTCCACGCAATGAGGCAAGACACTAATATCACTTTTTAACAGTTTTCTGGGGACTTCCCCGGTGGTCCAGTGGTTAAGACTCCGTGCTTCCACTGAAGGGGGCGTGGGTTCGATTCCTGCTCAGGGAACTAAGATTCCATATGCTGCGCGGTGCAGCCAAAAAACCCAAAACAACATTTTTCTAGCAGCCACATTTAAAAAAAAAAATGAAACAGGCGAAACTAATTTCAATAGTATTTTATTTAATCCAATATATCAAAAATATTATTGTTAAAACATGTAATCAATATAAAAATTGTTAATGAAACACTTCCCATTTTTTTCACACAGTCTTTGAACTCTAGCACGCATTTCAGACTTAGAGCACGTCTCAACCTCACTCAGCCCCATTTCAAGGGATCAGTAGCCTCACAGGTCTAGGGCATTGCTTGCCATAATCCTCTGTGCAAGAACTTCACTGACTTATTATTGCTTCTTCAGGGGTTCAGATTGTGGGGTGCAGAGTCAGACCACCTGGGCTAAATCCTGCTACACCTCTTCTTGGTGACCTGGGGCAAGTTGTTTCACATCGCCAAGACTTGGTTTCCTTATCCATAAAAATACCATAATACCAGTGTGTAGTTCACGGACCTGATGTGTCATGGCTCTTGTCTCATAGGAAGTGCTGAGTCTGGGATCCACAAGCCCGTTGGGCAAGACTGTGGGGCTGCTTCCGCTGCAGCCATGGTTTTGAAAGCAGCTCTATTGCCCTTTTCTTTTTTTTTTTTTTTTTTGCGGTACACGGGCCTCTCACTGTTGTGGCCTCTCCCGTTGCGGAGCACAGGCTCCAGACGCGCAGGCTCAGCGGCCGTGGCTCACGGGCCCAGCCGCTCCGCAGCATGTGGGATCTTCCCGGACCGGGGCACGAACCCGTGTCCCCTGCATCGGCAGGCGGACTCTCAACCACTGCGCCACCAGGGGAGCCCTGCCCTTTTCTTGTTTGCCCGTTCCTGTTCCCCTCTAACCTTAAAAAGAACCTGATTACAGGAATGTGATCACCAGGCAATTTAACCTCACTTCTGACATGCTCCACTCAATGCGCACCATGCTTTACCTAACCTGTTGATTCTTTTCCTAGATGAAAAGAAGTAAGAATGAAGAATGAAGTAGTTGGCTGGTAGTTGGCTTGCAGTCTCAGGGTTTATGGGGATGGGGTTAGTTTTCAGGTTGTCTCTGGCCAATCGTCTTGCTTGGCCCCTATTTGGTCTGACTCAGGGTCCTTCCTGGGGGCACGAATATCTCTCATCCAAGAGGGACTCCAGCACGAGGGTTTTTGGGAGGTTGGCAGGACATATTATGGGCTGGCGTCTCCGCCCTCTTGTGTCCCCTCCCTAATTCTCCCAGTTAGTTTTTGGTGGCAGTAGCATCATGTTCCTTATCAGACCTCCTGCTGTGAGACAAGTCATGCAAGTGGTTATCATTGTGCCTGGCCAAGGCGGTGGTTTCTTTCAACAATTCCCTAACAGAATCAGGTAGAATACCAATCATTACCACCATGTTATAGCCTCTAATAACCTTTATGTCCAGCAGCCAGAATTTTTAAAAACGACTTTGTCATTATTGATGGGTTTTTTGACATTTCTTTTAACATAATTGAGGTAAGCAAAGAAAGGAAAGCACAGCAGAGAGAAAGTGTCCATGGAATTTACTTCTGTCCCTGAGTGGAGTGGGAGTCAAAGGGCACAGACCTTCTTGTTAAGCTTGTTGGCAACTGACACACTTAGCAGTGCTTTACTTCTGTGCATCTGCATAAGTACATTGGAGAATATGGATCATTTCAGAGGAGAATTGCTCTTTTTGAAAAGACTGTAATTTAAGCAAAACTCAAACTGGTCCCAAGGCAAAAACTTCGCCTTGAAACACCCTGAAAGGCTGCTCATTTCCTGCCAAGTAGAAAAAGCCACATAAAAGTGGGAAGCCATGAAAAAATCCTGGGTCCTGGAAGAAACTGGATTTGTAGCTTAGAGTGGAGGAACGGAAGGGAAGCACTGCCTCTGTTTAATGATGCAGCCCTTTCCAGAACTGCTGCCATTTCATGTGACACACCTGAGCAGGTGTCCCCTCCTCATGCACCCAGATGACTCCACTGGTACCTGCTTTCCACTGTGTCCACTTGTTACCAAACACAAGTTCACGTGCCCGACATACAGCGAGGCCAAACAAACTGGAACATCAGAGTTTGGAGCAAAGAAAGTTTTATTACAAGGGCCAAGCAATGAGAACGGGTTGTTCATGGTCTAAAAACCCTCACTCACTGATGGCTTTGGGGGAAAAGTGTTTCTAGGCAAAATTTCAGGTGAGGGCTGCAGGGTGTATGACTTTCTTCTGATTTTTTAGTGGTGGTGCTCCAGGGATCTTGTGCTCAGCCTAAAGTTACCATCCTCAGCCCGGGGGCAGGCCTCAGTTCCTGCAGAAGAACTCAAGGATATTGTTATGTATATCCCTTGAGGAGGAGCCAGGACCCTGCTTTAATTGTTGGACAACCATTTCTTGACTATTCCTCCCTTGTTTCTGCATTCCCTCCCTTCTCTGATTAACAACTGTTTTAAATCTGTCCCTTGGAACTCAGGGAAGCTCTAGGAGGCTGAATGATACCTATTTCCTCCAAACAGGAAGTGGGGGACATGGAAAGGATTTGTCCCCGGGAGGGTCCCACAGGGTCCTGCTCGGTTTCACACTCCACCATCGTGATCTGTGCGCTGCCTGTCCTTCTCTTCCATCTCCTGCTTCTTTTTTAAACTTCAAAGGATGTACATATCCTTGAAATTGTGGAAAGTTTTCATTCCAAGAGTAAGTCTGACTCTAATAAAAATCTTAGTATTCAATACACAGACAGGATGCCTCCTGTGTCTGGCAACCCATTTGGCTGTGCTGCTTTTGGTGTAGGAATAAGTGCCATGAACCATCCTGTCTCGTCGCATCCGATATCAGATTACCCTCCAACACTATCAATTACCTGGAAAATGTCTATGACCATGGATTTATCAAATTCATAAGAGACAGCCTTGAATTACTGCCTTTCAAGAGATTTTTGTCAAGAAATGGAAGTAAGATGTAAGATTTTTCTCCGCAGAAATCCTTTTGCTTTTCAATCTGTTCTTAGGTGCCCACTTGAAACTCATACATACACTTCGCTTTGCGAGAGACGAGGAGGTGGCTCTGGGAACAGTTTGACAGGAGAGATGTAATTCACAGCTTGGCTCGCTTGGTGAATTCTGCTGACATATGGGCAAGGTAAGCAATGTGATTAAAAGTCCCACCATCACCACGCTGAGTGCGACTGCAAAGTTTCCACGGAAGAGAGCCTTGTGCTGCTTCAGAAATTCAGGGCTGCCTCTCCTATATTTCTGCAGACAAAAGTCCAGAAGAAAATATCTTTCCATTTCTCTTTAAAAAGGAACCTGGGGCTTCTTCCAGCAAGATGGAGTAGATGAACTTTTCCCTGTGCATCCCACTAAGTCCACCCCACCCCAGATGCTGTGTATGATATAGACACGGGAAGACTGTGCCCTTGCAGGGAGCGTGGACTGGTGAGCCACCTCGGAGGTCAAGGATGACAGGCTGCCATGTCCAAGTGCCAGCTTCACTTTCAACTCACTTAAGTCCGTCTGTGGAAATCTTCTCATTGACTTTTTCTGTTATGCATTATTTAAGTGCACTTTTTTGTCTTACTGGTCTAACTAACATTTGTGTAAGGTATCTTACATGAACTGGAAATCAATTTTTGCATGAGAAAAAAATGAAGGCTAAAAGACATTTCCTACAAAATGTGGACATTTGTTTTTATTAAAGATAG
>NW_021703781.1:80463785-80496309 GCF_005190385.1 Monodon monoceros
AGGCCCGCGTACCAAAAAAAAAAAAAAAAAAAAAAAAAAAAAAGATAGTTGTCTCTGGTGCGATATACCACAATTGTATGCAAATTTCTATAAGCATGTGTCAGTAGAATATAGCTTTGCTCAGAATCACAGCGATCCATGATTATATATATATATATATATATATATATATAGTGAAGAACCACTGAACTTCTAGACTTTAATAACTTGTAGAATTTCCCAGTAGGGATTACTTGCAGAGTATAGTTTAGACCAAGGGTCCCCAACCCCTGGGCCTCGGCCTGTTAGGAACCGGGCCGCACAGCAGGAAGTGAGTAGTGGGAGAGTGAAGCTTCACCTGCCGCTGCCCATTGCTCCCCATCACTCGTATCACAGCCTGAACCAACCCCCCCACCCCGAGTCCACGGAAAAATTGTCTTCCGTGAAACTGGTCCCTGGTGCCAAAAAGGTTGGAGACCGCTGGGTTAGAGCATCTACATATTATTTACTGAGAAAGGAAGATGAGAAAGAAGCTGCTGTCCTCCGAAAACAGAGGCGCGATGCATTGGGTTAAGAGCGTGTGCACGAGGCCCAGGTGGCCTTGGTTAAAAGTGTCGCTCAGCCCTCGCTGCTCTGCACCCCTGTTGCCTTTCAGAGAGATGGTGCTCAGGTCTCCGAGACAACGACGTCAGTCCAGGTCTAAAAATGACCTGCTATGGAATATCAAAACTGGAAATCTTTCACTCTGGGTGATAATCTCCCTCCCTTGAGTTTCAAGCAAGGGCCTTGGTTTCCTCAACTGTGACACGAGGGGCAGATATGAGTTATTACTAAGATCTCCCTGTGCTGGTGCTTGGAGGCCGCGTGTTCCTGCATATGTTTGAAGCATCCTCTCGCTGGTTAAGCAGTATCACTTCTTGGCCCTCTGGGCCTCTACTGATGTGGCTGTCTTTGGATTGAGTGCTTGTCATTACTATTATTTTTAGGAAGTGATACATGCTTATAAGGAAGTATAAAGAAGAGACATATTTTAAAGAAGAAATGTATTCTAAAGACCTATAATGCCATAACCCAGAGGTAAGCACTGTTAAATTTATCTGCATTTCTGCTGAGCTTGTGCACAGAGATTTACATAATTGGAATTATACTGCATGTGCAATTTTGTATCCTGATTTTTTTTCAGTTAATATTGTGTAGTAAAATTTTTTACGTGTCGTTGACAATTTTCGAGAAATATTTTCTTGGCGGTATAATTACCTGTTGAGTGATCTAGCACAATTTAATTATTCCCTATGGTTGGACGTAAGACTTGTGCATTTTTTCACTGTTATGGATAGTATCAAGATGAGTACCTTTACCAAGAAGTCTTTGGTGGTCAATTTGACTGTTTCCTGATACTAAGAAAAGTAAAACAGATACTAAGAAAAGGAATCACTGGGTCAAATTTTGTGAGTCAAGAAAGAATGTGCCAGTTAATCCTTAAGTAGCAGAAGCAAGCTCACTGTACTCTTCCCTGACAGGTAATAACTATTGTCGTTATTTTTAAACTTTTCTAATTTAGTCAGTAACAAATACCTCACTATTGTGATAAACTGTCTCTCACTAATCACCAACAAATTTGAATAATTTTTAAGTTGGCTTATCAGTAATCTCCTTGTAAATAATCTACTCATTTCCTTCAACCACTTTTCAATTAAGGAAAACAAAAGACTTTATTGATTTCTCTTGAGTTTTCGTCACTTAGGAAATTAACTCTTTGCTTGTTTGTAGAAATTCTCTTCCCTAACTCCTGCTCCCCAGGTTATAAATCATCTCATGTGCTTTTCAAATAATGTTTTAAACATTTATTTCGTCCTATCCAGAACATCACCTTCTTGTGGTTTCTTTTATTGTTTATCTACTTCAAACAAAAAAAGAAACAGCAAACAAGAAATTTCCACTCATCCAGATATCAGGTGATAATCTCCTAAATTTCCTTCTTTTCTCCTGTCCTCAGCACTGTGCTTCTGCCTTTAGCTCCACGTGGCTTTTGTTTTGTTATAATCGTGTAGTGTAAGAACCCTACGGCCCCCTTAGTTTTTTCAAGATAAGAAATGTCTTGGTAGATTACACTGACTAATGCATCTCTCCCTGGTTAAGTGGCAGCAATTCTCTGATTAAATATTAAGCCCTCAGACTCAGTTGGGTCCATCTGTGAAAAGTCTTTTCTGTTTCTCTGATCTCTCCATTCTTCCAAAGGCATCGCACTGTTCCAGTTCCTTCAGGACTACAGCATCTGAAGACTTTTTCCAAAATGGCCCCAGCTCTTCTCACCTGCCGATTATTCAAACACGTTTCTCTGAATGACCGAGTGTAAGCAACTGTCCGATGGGCGTCTAAGAAAGGAGCGCTGCCCCTGCCCTTCATGGGAATTGCACTTTTACAATCCACCTGCAAGCACAAGGGGGTGGAATGCTGGAGGCAAGCAGGCTCAAGGGCCCCATCCTAAATCATAAATTTATGGATAAAAAAGTTGGATAAAAAAGTCCAACTCCTAAATCATACCCCACTCGAGGCCTGTGGCATTGCCGCCTGCCCCCGCCCTGGCCCCTGAGGGCCCCATCCTTGGTGGCTCTCACGGTGACTCAGGGCTGCTGACCCCTCTGGGGCTTCCTCCACCCACAAGGACCTGAGCCCTCCAGAGCCACAGGGAGCGAGTCACTACTGCCCCCGTGAAGATGGTCCAGAGTCTATGGAACCAAGTTTGAGACAGAGTTTACAGGGCGGGGCCTATCAGGATGCAGGCTTTCGCCGGTGGGGAGATTCTTCTGCTCCTTGGACCACTTAGGAGATGGATCCTGAAGTGATGCCTTCTAAGGACCAGACTTATGGTTTCTTCCTTTAGACAGTGCATTGCGTGAGTCTGGATAAGGAAGCTGGGCTGGGAAAATGTCGTTTCTGATACAGAAGATAACAGGAGTGACTATAAGTCGATGAGGAAATTTGAGGAAATAACCTCGAAGAAGGCTGGAAGTGTGGATTTTCATCAGGAAACCTGGGGACACTTTTTGAAAAAGTCAGCCTTAAAATGTACATTTCATCTGAGTGCCGTCTTCCAGCAGGAATGCTAACATGATAAAATCCATGACTATTAGAAAGATAGGAAAAACTGTTTGTTAAAAAAATAGAAGAGACTATATCTTGCATACATCTTTAACTTAGCTCACAAAAGGAAAATTCAAGGTTGACCAGTGATCATTCAATGAATAAATTTTCTTGAGAGTTTTAAATGCCAACATTCTGAGAAACACAGAAGTAAGTAAGAGTGGTTCTCTGCCCTCATGAGTAAACAACTGAAAATAAAACAAGATTCGATTTTAAACTCTGTGGGGCAAGGACCGGGACTTTCCTTCAGCCCGTGGTGCCCAATTCCTGGCACAGGCTACGTACTTGATAAGCGTTGTTGAAAGAGTGGGAAGCAGCCGTCCCGGCAACCTTCAGAGCTTGCTGTTGACATGACTCTCCCACCTGTCATCTTGTTGGCGTCTCCAACAGTGTGTGGGGGAGCATTCGCTATTCCACAGCAGTTACTGAGGCAGGAGCCGACCACAGCTCGGCTCTGCGTCGACCTCTCAGCCCCACCAGTGCCCCTGCCCTCACCGCACACGCGCCAGGAACACTTGTGGTTGCGGGGCCAGCTCTCCTGGCATCCTCACCACGGATGAGGCGCCCTGGATTGTGGGAAGATCTGCTTGCTGATGACACACAGGAAATGGGTGTCTGGGTTGACACTTGGCTTTGTGGGGCCAGTAAGGACCAGGTGGTCCCCAGGGTCTGGAATTGTGGCCACTGTGGATCCTGCCCCACTCCCAGCCGGATCCCAAACACTCGGGGCTGTGTTACAGCAGCAGGGCCAGCACCCGCTCTGAGGAAGAGCTTCCCTCTCAGAGTTTTGTAGGATGGGGACAGTGGTCAGACACAGAGTGGTGCTTCCTGAAAGCTCCCTGGAAGCTCGGCCCCCAGAGCAGCCAGCACAGGGTGAGTGCTATGGGGTCATCTCCCAGCCACCTCCCACTCACACACAAGCACTTCTTCACGAACACTGGGGTCCGGAGCGGGGGAGCTTGCCATGAGATTAAAGACCAGCCTAGGGCTTCCCTGGTGGCGCAGTGGTTGAGAGTCCACCTGCCGATGCAGGGGACGTGGGTTCGTTCCCTGGTCCAGGAAGATCCCACATGCCGAGGAGCGGCTTGGCCCGTGAGCCGTGGCCGCTGAGCCTGTGCGTCCGGAGCCTGTGCTCGGCAACGGGAGGGGCCACAACAGTGAGAGACCCGCGTACCACAAACAACAACAACAACAATAACAACAACAAAAAACAAAAACAAAAACCAGCCTAGAGCACCAAACCGAGGAATTAACATAGCTTTTCTTTTCATTGAATTTACATTCTTTTTCTTTAATTGAGGTATGGTTGATTTACGATATTATATAAGTTTCATGTGTACAACATAGTGATTCACAATTTTTAGAGGTTATGTTCCATTTACAGTTATTATAAAATGTTAGCTATATTCCCTGCGTTATACAATAGATCCTTGTTGCTTATTTATTTATTTTATTTTTTCTGTATTTTTTTAAATTGAAGTATAGTTGATTTACAATGCTGTGTTAGTTTCAGGTGTACAGCAAAAAGATTCAGTTATACATATACACTTTTTCAAATTCTTTTCTCATATAGGTTATTACAAAATATTGAGTATAGTTCCATGTGCTATACAGTAAATCCTTGTTGTTTATCCGTTTTATATATAGCTTTTTAAAGAACTTAACCCCGACCCATCAGTGCATTCAGCTGGTGCTCAAACTCAGTGGGCACAATAGGTGTTCATCTAATGCCTGGTTTGCTTAATGTTGAGGGAGGATGCTGGCCGAGCTCAGTGCACATGGCCCTTTCCTCTCACAGGAAGTTCTCTCAGGAGCTGGGCCTCTCCCACCTGAGCATGTCTGGCTGCCATGGACAAGGGCCACCCTGCACGTGGGACACAGAAGCTGCGACCTCTGCCCCTACAGTCTTTTATTCCTTTCTGCCGGTCGACCCAAGTCCTGAATGCACAGCTCCTGATTCATGATAGGTCTACATCTCAGAGGTTGCACAGCTGGTGAAGCAGACACAGTGATCCCCTCTTGTTTTCACCCTGTAGTTTCCAAAGACACAGTGCTTGGAGACAGCCCTATGTGAAAATTCATGCTTGATTTGTGGCTTCTACAAATCCCAAGGCCAGTTCCTGATTAAAACAGCAACAACAAAGATGCTCAATTAAGTAGGAATTGATGGTAACAACCTTGACGTGATAACATATCCCTCAGTCCCAAAGCCAAGCTGTTTCCTAATAAGAAAACACGATGAGACGCCGCATGCACCATCTCCATGCCTGCTGGATGTTGCACTGGAGGTGTCAGCCAGTGCAATCAGACAGGAGGAAAGAATAGAAGGGCAGGAAGAAAACCTCCTGTTTGCAGCTGTGTAAGCATATCCCTAGAAAACCCAGGAGGATCAAGGATAAAGCTAAATTTACTAAAGTAAAACTGAAACCTAGATGTACAAAAGCAAAGCTAATTCAGTGAAGTATCAGGATATAAAATTAACACAATAATAAATAGCTTTTGTGTGTATAAACAATGACCACATAGAGGGGACAGTGGATTAGAGAACACCATTTAAATACAATAAAAAGGAAAAAAATACAAAAATTAAACTTAACAAAACTGTGAACTTATATGAGGAAATCTTTTAAGTACTTAGGAAAAATAAAATTAGACTTGCCTGAGTAGAAAGGCGTCTTCTCTTTCGGGGTGAGACCATTCAAATTTATGAAGGTGCCAGGTCCCTCAGGTTAATGTATACATTTCCTGCGATACCAATAAAAATACTAATGAGTTTATTTTTTCTGAAAACAAACAAGTAGATTCTAAATTTCATATGGAAGCTAAAGCAAAAGATCTTCTAAAAAATTAAAAGAAGGACTTCCCTAGCGGCGCAGTGGTTAAGAATCCACCTGCCGATGCAAGGGACACGAGTTTGAGCCCTGGTCTGGGAAGATCCCACATGCCGTGGAGCAACTAAGCCCACATGCCACAAATACTGAGCCTGCGCTCTAAAGCCCGTGAGCCACAACTACTGAGCCCATGCACCATAGCTACTGAAGCTCACATGCCTGGAGCCCATGCTCCACAACAAGAGAAGCCACTGCAATGAGAAGCCCTTGCACCGCAATGAAGAGTAGCCTGCACTGGCCACAACTAGAGGAAGCCCGCGCGCAGCAACGAAGACCCAACGAAGGCAAAAATAAATAAATAAAATTGTAAAAAAATTAAAAGAAGAGCAATGAAGGGAAACATGAGATATTAAACATATGATAAAGCATCTATGATTAAAACAGTGTAATATTGGGACATGAATCAACAGACCAATAGATGAAAATAGAAATCTATAAATCAACACAATTATATGTGGAAATTTAGTATGTTTTAAAGTATATTTGACTATCTCTCAAGTCTCTGGGGAGAGTATAAATGTTGTTTAGTGATTTTAGGGACTTGACAGCCACTTGGAAAATTTGGCCATCCCTCTCATCTTTCATCATAACACAGTTCAGGTAGATCTGAAGATAAAAATACATATATGCAAACATTAGGGGAAAGCAGGGGTGAACTTCTTTGTAACCCAGAGATGAGAAAAGCTTTTCAATTTGGAAATCAAAATTTAGAAACAATAAAATGAAAGATTGATAAACACAACAGCATACTTTTAAAATTGTGTGGTACAAATCCCCATAAATAAATTCAGGAAAAGAGCAAACTGTGAAAACGTATTTCCAGCTTTACTCATAAAGGAGAGTAATATGTTAAAACAACGTGTTGATCCCATTTCTCACCTCTCAGATTAACACGAATTCATAAGTTTGACGACACTCCCCTTGGCAGGTTGCGGGAGGAAGGGCCCCTTCCCCAGTGATGGTTGGTGTACAGAATGCTGCTTCCCTGTGGCGGGGAACTAAACTAAATGTCTAAGAAAATGGCATAACCACACAATTTGCCCTCAGGGTGCACGTCTAGGAATCCCCTCAAAGATGAACCCACCTTTGCACACATTCACCAGGGCAGCGTTTTTCCCTCTGGGAAGAGTGGAAGCATCCCCGGGATAGTCATGTGGACCACAGCACCTCCTGCTGGTGGGAAGTCAGGAAACTGGAGAAATGACCAGGGGCCTCTCTACGCTGAGAGGGCAGGACCTGTTCTATTATTACTTTTACTTTTTTAAAAAAATTGGAATATAGTTCACTTACAATGTTGTGTTAGTTTCAGGTGTATAGCATCAGTTTTATATATATATATATTCTTTTTCAGATTCTTTCCCATTATAGGTTATTATAAAATACTGAGTAGAGTTCCCTGTGCTGTACACTAGGCCCTTGTTGTTTATCTATTTTATACATAGTAGTTTGTTAATCCAAAACTCCTAATTTATCCCTGCCCCCCCTTTGGTAACCATAAGTTTGTTTTCTATGTCTGTAAGTAAAAACAAAAAGTACAAAAAAATGCACATAGTACACAATCATTTATTGTTTTTACAAAAGGAAGCCCAGGAAGACTAACCTGTGTGGTGTGGAAGGACACAGGGTGAAGGGGCAGGACTGGGTGTGAGGCTCCTCTGATTAATCTGTTTTATGATTTTAATTTTGAGCCATGTAAATATTTTCCATATTCAAGAAATGAAATTAGTTAAGAAAGAAAGAGGAAATAAAAGCAAGCCATAAAACTGAATTCAAACAGAACTACATGGGCCCAAATGTATATCAAATTTATAACAAAAAACAAACAGGAAAATAATTCAAAGATCTTTTAAATAGTGCACTCTGTCTACCCTTAGTGAGATATATTTTGAGAATGAAAACAAAAAAGTTTTGAAGTTTAGTTAGGTTTATTGTTGAAAGTGGCAATGATGTAGTAATTGTGAAATGATTTTGTGTGTATTGTAGGAGAGAGCAAATGAATGAGAGCTCTCACTGTGGAGGAAGGGAAATAAAATGCAGAACGACAGAGGGTGTAAGAGAAAACTGTGATGCTGGCTTTGAAATAGTCGTGTCGGTATAGCCTATGATCATAAAGGTATACATTCTGTAATTAAAAATATAAAAATAGGGGGCTTCCCTGGTGGTGCAGTGGTTGAGAGTCTGCCTACCGATGCAGGGGACAAAGGTTCGTGCCCCGGTCAGGGAAGATCCCACGTGCCGTGGAGTGGCAGGACCCGTGAGCCATGGCCGCTGAGCCTGTGCGTCCGGAGACTGTGTTCCACAACAGGAGAGGCCACAGAGGTGAGAGGCCCGCATACCACAAAAAAAAAAAAAAAATATATATATATATATATATATGAATAAAATTCCATGTATCTCTGCTGTAATTGTGTGTATATATGTGTGATGTGTGTGCCTATACGTGTATGCATATATAATCTCCTGTATCTGCCCAGTAAAAGGAATCAGCGTTCCTTGGAGCCTGGCAGAGGGAGAGTGGCACATGAACCCAGGACATCTCATTCTCCCAGAAATAAGGCAGAGCCCGAAGCCAAAGGACTTCATGGCAAAAGGACACAGATGCCCATTTCAAGGGCATCCGACTGGCCACATCTGAGACCATTTGAGCATCAAAAAGAATACTGGTGATAAAGGGCGATAACACATTGAGAAACCTATTTGTACAGAAGACCATGAGAGAGGAAGAGGCCGAAAGGGATATTTCTCTTCACCAGTGTAACACACGTGTCCCACTATTTTGCCGCCTGTGGTTCCCTAAGTGAAGGGTCGTGACCCTGGGAGGGAGGTGGCTGGAACCAGGCGTCCATGCAGGCTCAGCATCACCCACTGAGTGCCCAGCACTGCAGAGCACGTTTCCAAGGACACCTCCCACCTTGGGGACAGATAACGGAGCAAGCGCCATCATGCACCTCCTGACAGGAGGCAGGGGGAGGATGACATAGTCACGTTCTGGGCGAACATGCTGATTCCGTGGTTAACCACGTGGGACAATCCGACAATCCCAAGTGCCACTGCTGATCTTGCAAAGAACCAAGGTCCTGAAAAATAAACAAGACTGGGAAGCAAAGGGAGGTCTGGATTTTTAAATGTCCAAAGACAACTGACCAAATCCAGTGAGTGAAAATGATTGTATCCTGAGGGAGGAAAAAGTCTGACTTTTTTTTTTTTTTTTTTTGCAGTACGCGGGCCTCTCACTTTTGTGGCCTCTCCCGTTGCAGAGCACAGGCTCCAGACGCGCAGGCTCAGTGGCCATGGCTCACGGGCCCAGCCGCTCTGCAGTATATGGGATCTTCCCGGACCGGGGCACGAACCCACGTCCCCTGCATCGGCAGGCGGACTCTCAACCACTGCGCCACCAGGGAGGCCCCTGACGTTTTTATAAATAGAAAAAACTTGAATGTGGACCGTGAGCGGATGTTATTGCATTAATGGCAAGACGCCTCACGTGTGACAATGGCATTTCTGGCTAAGTGGACAAGAGTCCTTATTCTTTGGAGACTCATGATGAAGCACTTGGGGTAAAATGTCATGATGTCTTAAATTCACTTTCAAATAATTTAGCACAAAGGTAAGTGTGTTCATAGATGTGTATGTGTACGTATGTGTATACATATATAAAGAGAGAGCACAGATATGACAAACTGCTGAAAACTTATGAATTTGAAAAGTACAGGACTGTTTGTTTTACAATTTTTAAACTTTTTTTGTAGGTTTCAAAATTTAAAACTAGAAGCCAGGTAACAAAGAATAATTCTATGTACACAAAGCTAGGTCATTTCTTTAATCACTAATATGAAAGGTGAGTCAGAGCTGATTCTAGCTGGAAAAGAAGGAATCCCTCAGAAAAGCAAGTATCTCAGGCCACCACCCGACAGGGACCGGAATTGCCTCCGGCCCTTTGGGACACGGGGGAAGAGTGGGCTCTGGGCACAATGTGGAACACGGCCGCATCCTCCTCCAGTCCTGGGCAGAGTGTCCTGGTCTCTGCCCTCCCATCCCTGGCTGGGTGGTTTGTTTTCAATGCCCAGAGATTCCTCAAAAATACCCCCTTCCCTAAGCTGTATCCCTCTAAATACACGCTTGTAAAATTGTTCGGCACGAATCTACTCGCCCATGATTCCATTCATGCAACAGCTACATGATGTCCGATGTTTATGTGCTCACTACGAAATATTTTTATAGCAAAATAAAATTCATATTTCAAAAGGAAGTAATGTGTTTAATCATTTCTGTACCCAAATTATCTCACACTTGCATTTCCCAGTGTGTGGACATAGGGTGCACTGGGTCTTGTGTTGAATGAACACACATCCAGGGCTTTGTTCTCCCCATTGTCAGGAAACCATAGGCCCTGTCTTGCTGCTGCCTGCCATCCAATCCTGCAGTCCAGGTGTGGACAGATCACCCATCACGTGGCACTCTTCTCCTTTCCTTTCCATGCACACACACGTGCGTGCACACACACACACACACGTGCGTCCTTGCTCCCCAGGTGCTTTCAACTCTACGTTGCATGTTTAACCCTCATAGCTCAGACCGTACAGCGGGTCCCTACAGCATCCATGCTTCCAGAGTGTGAGAGCTCAAAGCATCCCAGCCCAATGGGTCAGTGGCCCCTGCATCCTGGTGGCCTCTACCCTGAGCACCCCTCCCCCCAGCCTGGCCTGGCCTCCACTGCTGCCTGTCTGTCCAGGCTGAGCTCAGTAAATGTCGTCCAGGTAATTGAGAAAAGCAGAGTGAAATTTTTGGGTTGGGGCTCATGGCAACAGGCATGAGTGGCTGAGAGCCACAGGTCAGCAAGGACAGAAATGACCCTGACCCAGACGGAGAGACCCCATGTGTGATGTTCCAGGGGAGGGCCCACCTTAGAGCCCCACTGGACATGTGCTCTGGCCATGGTCTCAGCCCCCAGGGACTCTGTTGGAGGGAAGGGTGTGGCATGTGTCCCTGCAACGCAAAAGGGGCTGCTGTGGCCCCTTGAGGACCGGCACCAGGCTGTCTAGAACACGGGAGGAAAGAGCCCAGGAACACAGAAGTTTCCACCCAGAACCAGGTGGCTCTGTGGGGTCTGTGGGACAGCCTCGGGGCTGTGCTCCTTCCTGCACATGACCCCATCTTCAGATCGCTCCCTTCTCAAGCAGATCCCCGGCCCCTCCTCCAGATCTCTGCAGCCCACTCCTTTCCTGACGGCAAAGCGCCCCGAGCACTCCCTTAGAGAAGACCCTAGTCACAGGGAGAGTCCTCGCGTCACCTCCACGAAGGCTGCTGAAGCCAGAGGCGCACACGCGTCACCGTCACCGGCACTGTCCCTCCAGCCTCACAACTGCACACACGACCCTCCCTGCAGGGCTGCACCTCAGTGAAGGGCCTGGTTATGATGGGGGGAGCTCATCCGGCCCTGGCTGCAGAGTAACTACCCTCCAGTCCACTCAAAACACAAGCTTTTCGGTCCAGGGGTTTCGGGAGACATTCTTTTCCTGCGTTTCTGTATTGAGTCTGACCAAGAGAGTTCTCAATGCCTCTCTCGTAGAAAGAAGTCTTTTAGTTAATCAATAGTTTGTCTAACGACTCTGCTGAGACTATCCATAAACTTCTAAAGATGTAGATTTTGCCCTAAGCTCATTATTGGCCCTTCACCGCGAATTTCTATTTCGAGCAGCTGATTCTAAACTCAAGGAACAGCAGGAAGGTCGGCTGACCTTGAGCAGTGCGGGGTCAGGCCCTTGATGACCGAGGACCCAGCAGGACCTGAGAGACTGTGCCCACGCGGACGAGCGGTTTCTGCACCTGCTGAAGCTCGTCTTCCCAGGAGAATTGGGCCGGCCACACCCAGATATCACCTCCATGGAAACTGGTCTACATGGCACAACACCGCCCAAACAACAAGTGCACGCAAAACCGAAAATGGAAAGAAACATCAAACCAGCCGGTGCACAGAGGACCCGGCGGGCCGAGAGGCTGGATTTCCGCCGGCCTAGGGAGGAGGTGGGCTTTGTTGGGAGGTAGACTTGGGCTGGTCATCCCTCGGCAGCACGAGGCGGGAACAGGGGCCTGGGGGCCGGACTGTTTCTCTCTTCATGTCACAACCACAGGGTCAGGACCGTCTCCACTCCAGGCAGGGCTGAGAGGGATGCTGATGCAGGGCTTGTGCCCAGGACCCCTCCTCTGTCACCTCCTGACCCTAGGGGCTAGCTCTGTGGAGTCTGAAGACTGGACCTGGAGGAGGAGGGGGCATCCAAAGGCTCAGCTGTGGGGACTGGGGCTCCTGACGTGAGATTTGGGGTCCTGGGGGGTCACTGCTTTCTCTCCACTCTTCTACATGTTTGAAAAATTCCATCTTAACATTTTTTTTTTTTTTTTTTTGCGGTACGCGGGCCTCTCACTGTTGTGGCCTCTCCCGTTGCGGAGCACAGGCTCCGGACGCACAGGCTCAGCGGCCGTGGCTCACGGGCGCAGCCGCTCTGAGGCATGTGGGATCTTCCCGGACCGGGGCACGAACCCGCGTCCCCTGCATCGGCAGGCGGACTCTCAACCACTGTGCCACCAGAGAAGCCCGGCATCTCAACATTTTTTAAAGGCCTTAATTCATCCAGGTCAGCATCTCGTCTAGTTCGTCTGAGTGTTGCTCAGAAACAGGGAAGGGTGAAGGTTAGGACGTGTAAGGACTTCGCCTTTCATTCTTCTGGTGCCGAGTCAGCCCTCGTTCCCTCCTGGGACCTCGCTTTCCCCATCCTGGTCTCCAGCCATGCCTCCATCCGGTTCGGGCCATCACTGCTTGCCAAAAGGAGACGTGTTACTCACCATGCGGTCCCAGCCTCGCTGCCTCCTGGGTCCATCCGCTCCCGGGCTGAGCAACCCAGACGCGGCCAGAGCCTGCTATAAAAGCGGCCCAGTCCTGGACTGGGCCCCTCGGTCACCAGCGTGATCTGATCTGGCAGCGTCCCTTGCCTCCCTGCCTTTGCTCCCAGACAGCCTCTCTCGGTTTGGTGCCAGGACTGCTGAGAAGGTGACTAATTCATGAAATATGCATAAAGGTAACGAGAGGCTCCACCAAGCTCGGAGCATTCAGCAAGGCCTCTGCGGCGACCTCATTCACAGCCCAGGGATGCTGCCAGAGGCTGGGAAGCAGCACAGAACCCACAGAAGGAGGCTTGGAGATGATGGAACCCAAACCCTCACCTACAGGTGGAGAATTACAGTCCCACAGAGGAGGAGGGATTGGCCGGCTTGTGCTGCTGGATGCCGCCCCCCAGGCCAAGCCCGGACCAGGAGGAGGCGGTGCCGCTGGGGGGGGGGCGGAGCACAGGCGAGGACACCGCTTCCCCCCAGCCACGACCCCCCACCTGATCAGAGGCTCTTTAAAAAGCCACCCTGCACCTGGCCTGCTTTCTCAGCCTGTGGATGAAAGGAACAGTTAAATCCTAAATATTTTCACGTAAGTTTGTCTTTAGACTTAATACTAAGACCACAAATGATTGTGGAAGTGAACACCATAGCTGAAAGGCTGATATATTTTCTGGACATATTTTCATTATTTGATAAGGATATAAATGGATTTTAACTACCTCCCCAGATAGTTCTTTTTAAATGTTTTAATTTTAAGAGCTTCCTGGCTTCATATATTATATGGTACATAATCAGGTTACATATTCTCTATCCTAACTCTGCCTGAATAATAAGAAAATGGGATTATAATAGTATCTCTGCAGGGGCGATTAAATGCAGCAAGGCTGGCCTCCTCCACATCTGAGCTGAGCGGGGGGAAACTTTGTCCCCATACCTGCCACCTCCCTGACCTCCTCCGCCCCGCTTCCACCGTCCGCCTCCGCAGGCCCAGGGTCCTGGCCACGCCCAGTGCAGTCCAGACCCCAGGGTTCCTTCCCTGAGATATGGACGTCTTGGAGGCCTAAGATGTTTTGTGCATGTGGCATCGGCTGGGCCTCTCTTGTGCCAGCCACCTGCACGTGTGACCCCCTCACCCTGCAGCCCTCACGAGACGGGAACCACTATCTGGCAGCAGAAGAACTGAATTGCCTCTTCCGAGAGTTTACAGGGCCAGCCCTAGCTTGCTGGCTGCCCACCAGCCCTTGCTGACCCTCTAGCTCTATTCCAAACAACACTGGACCTGAGTCAGCCCTGGAGGGACCACGAGGTCGGGTGTGGGCTAGGTCTGTGGCCCTAGGTATGTGCCTTCTGTCTGAGCCTCAGAAGGCATAAGAAAGGACTCCTGAGAGCTGGGTGAGTGCGGGAGGGGAGGCGTTAAAAGGACTGATGGGGCTCTGGGCCCAGAGTTGTCATCACAGGAAGGTCTCTCTCCCTGGAGGTCACCTCCCGTACTGACTGTGAGGGGGCCGTGTGGAACGGTGGCTGGACACCCAGGTCCTCGAGACAGCCAGCTGTGCTCCAGTCACTGCCCCAGCGCACACGGCCTCTCTTTGACTCAGTCTGTCCATCTACAAAATGGGGCGATAATCTTGACCAGCTCCTGGGTGCACGTGAGGATCACAGGAGTCTGCAGTGTGAAGCAGAGAAATGCCTGGCAGAGGGTCTGCACTGAGGGCATTGAGGGCCATTGTTGCCTTCGGCCAATAACACCCTGGACCTGGTTGCGCTAGGTCAGCAGGGCCCCGTCTCACCTCTCCCTTGTCTCCACTGTGAGCCCTGGACGCAGAGGCTGGGTCTGCCCCTTCCATCTCCAGAACGTAACAGGCCCTGACACTTGGTAGGGATGCAGCATCTGTTTTGCCAAGTTGCCACGTGGGACCTAGTTGTCCCACCATCCACAGCTAGAGATAAGGGTGGTGGCAGGATTCAGACAGACGACAACCCCCTGGGCAAGGGGCTCCTCAAGTCGAGAACCCAGGGTTTGCTGAGTTGACCTCACGGAAACCGTCCCGGCTGCCGGAGTTCACAGTCCCCTGAGTTGGCGCCAGGGACATTTCACGCTTTACTGCGAGCAGCCTGGAGAGAAGCGGCCCTTCCCTTTGCCTCCTGGGCTATGCTGATGTGTTCACGGCGGACTCACCGGCTTCTTTACGGGCTGTTTCCATTTCTAAAACATGGTGTCAGTTGCTAAGTGATAATGCATGTGGCAAGAAATATTTATTATGTGCAGGACCGTAACAAATATTTCTTTTATATCCTAAATAAAACCTAAAACTCCTGAGCATTTTGTGGGCCTATTTTATGTCTTCCCATTATGGGCCTTGTCCTGTGATTTAGCCAAAATGTAGTGGCCTTGAACGTGAGCTACCGTGGGGCTCCCCCGACCCCGGGCAGCTGTCAGCACTTGGTGCCCAGAGTAGGTTCCATCACCTTTGTCCCGAAGGGAGACCCCTACGGGGGCGGAAAGCAGGGGGGCATGGCTGAGAGGGACAGCTTTCAAAACACGGGAAGTGGGGCTTCCCTGGTGGCGCAGTGGTTGAGAGTCCGCCTGCCGATGCAGGGGACGCGGATTCGTGCCCCGGTCCGGGAAGATCCCACATGCCGCGGAGCGGCTGGGCCCGTGAGCCATGGCCGCTGAGCCTGCGCGTCCGGAGCCTGTGCTCCGCAACGGGAGAGGCCACGAGAGTGAGAGGCCCGCGTACCGCAAAACAAACAAACAAACAAACAAACAAAAACACGGGAAGTGGCCTCTGATATGCTGATTCCTGCCTTCAGGAGCCATGGTTAGATCAGGATTTCTGTTTTCAGATCTCGGAGGGCAGTGCGTTGTGTAAAAGGTAAGAAAGGTGAAGACAGTATGTTTGCAAATACAGCTGGATTCAGAGAGCATCTCAGCGCTGTCGGTCAGACCTACAAAATGGGGGGTGCTGGTGTGGGCCTCAGACTTGCATATGGAGTGTGGGTATTGGTGGCAAAGTAGTAGAAGTTGGAAGGGGTGGAAGTGTGTGTCATTCCTCGACACACCTGGCCAGAAGGTGATTTATGGTAAGAGGCATATGGGACACCCACATTCTAAGGTTTCGCTGGCAGAATAGGAGGACGGGAACGGAGAGGTTCACCTCGGACGATGTGGAGATGAATCCCGATGAATCCAGTAGCACTACCCACCAACGCCACCACCCAGTCCACCTGTGACTGTAGGGAGTGTCTGTCCTCCCCGGGGAACTGTCGTCCTGTCTGTGGTCGCAGGGTCCTGGCTGTTATCCCCACGAGGTGGCAATCATCTCCCTAAGACTGGTCCACACAGGACCAAGACAGGGCCCCTGGAGGACGGCTCATGGAAGAGAGTTCAGAGAACAAACACACCCAGGTGGGGCACAGGGGAACCGGAAACACTCATGGCCCCCAGCATCCTGCTGGGATGCTCACTCTGAAACAGCCTCTGAGGGGACGGACCGCCTGAGGGCAGGTGGGTGGGCGACAGCGTGCAGGGAGACGGCGCTGTTCTGGTGCACACTTGTGCTCCAGGCGCTGCCACGGGGCTGTTCACACACACACCACACACGCGTGTACACATAGAGACACGTGCACACACCTCACACACGGGGACACACACTCACTGAGGCGGGAGCAGCACGGCTGCTGGGACCTCCGCCGCCGGCCACCGGGCACACAGGGGCCTTGATCCCAGCTCTGCTCTCCAGGGCAACAAAGCCACGGGGCTATTTCTCCTGATAATGCAATCAATCCTCTTGAAATGAAAATGTTTCTACGCCTTCTCGCCGCAGCTGGCGCCTCGACCCCCTCTGCCTTCTCTTAGACAATCCCCTCCTGCGAGGGGTGGTGGAGGCAGTGAGGATGGTTCCGGGACCGAGGGATGACACGGAAGCAGGTGGAGAGTGTCCTCTTGCTCTGACCGGTGTCCAGTGAGCCCGCTTCCTGTAGCTCACAAGGCCATAGCCCAGCAAAAGCAGAGAAACAAGAATACAGACCAAAGGATAGGAGTCCCCCCATCCAACAGAGACGTTGTTTTGGACCATCTGAGCCAGGCCTGCGTGAGCAGTGGATGGCAAGTAGGTGCCCATTTCACTGATGTGAACCTACCGGTGGAGATACTGCTTTAAAATCCCGCCTCTGGGTTCTCGCAGAAAAGACACGTTCTCGCGTGGAAAAGCCCTGCAAGGGAAGAAGCTGAGCCGCGCAGTGAGCTGAGCACGGAGGCTGTGGGTCCCCGTCTCCTCTCGGCAGGTGGAGGCTGAGAAGGTCCTGGAGGAGCTGGTGTTTGGCCCCGGAGGAAAGAGGTTCGGGCTGCGGTGGAGGATGTGACACGGGCAGGTGTCCCCCAGGCTGGCAGGCCCGCCGGGCACAGGCACTCCCAGGCCGGGGCACCTGGAGCCCAGGGTCCCCGTGAGAGCAGGTGAAGGGGCACATGTGCTGCTGGCCACCAGGCAGCAGGAGGGTCACCTGGGCTCTTCCCATCAGCTCCGTGGCATTTCTGAAAACAAGGGACCTGCCGATATGTTACTCAATCCTTATTTCCCTTTCCTCCTGACCCCCGATCCACCACAAATTGAAAAGTGACAAAGTTCAGTGTGTCCTCAGAGAACCAGCTGGGTGGCCTGCTGGAGCCCGCGTCTGGGGCATTCCCACCAGGTGCGCGGGGGTCTGCTGACCTGCGTGTCCGGAACTCCCGGAGGATTGACGATATCCCCAAACAGAGACCACCAAAGGGGCGGGTGGAGGGCTGGCCTGGACAGAAGGTTGGCAGACAGCTGGCTGAGGACTGACCATGAGGGCACAGCACCGCTGGCATGAGGCTTTACCTGCTGGGGACAGTGTTCCTGGAGAACGTGGAGGAGGGCATTTGGAATAAAGGGGGAATTAGGATGGCAGCCCCCAAGGACATTCTCCATGAGCAGCGCCTGGAACCCGGCCGGGGGGCTGCTAGGGTTGCCGGGAGAGTGGTGCCTCCTGGGTACTGCATCGGACACCCTCTGCTGTTCTTGGGGCGACAAGGATATCCCAGATCATGCCAGCCTGGGAATAAAGCCAGGATCCTAGGGACAGGGGCAAAATGGAAAAATAAGGACCCTCTGGTTTAGGCCCAACCTGCTAATGTATGAGCACCCTTGTCACCCCCCCCCCCCCACGAGACGATATGGGCCATTTCTAAAGGTGTCGCTCTGGTTTCACAGCAGCTCCTGGGAGGGTCCGTCATCCAGCTGTGTTCAGGGTGTGTCCTGATGCCCTGGGTGGGATGGAGATGGAGCTGAGTTTCGGCTCGGCTTCTGCACACTCCGTTTTCAGGTTATTCTCTCAGTGTTCACAGCAAAATGCGTGTGCCGGGCTTTGAAGAGAATGAGTGGATAAAGTCATCCGACTACAAGTTTTCTGTGTCGGGGTGAGGTGTTACGGAGCAGGGAAGCAGCTGTTTTCATCTGTGGTTTGCAGGAGGTCACCAGGTTGAAGGCCTCGGGGTGAGGTGACCGGGCTGGGAGTAATGGGTCATTTCAGGACGGTCTCGGCCAGCGCTGCAAATTCACAGCCGCCTGACACAAACTGCATCTGAAAACCCGGAGCCTGTGTGCTGGGTGAACGGGGAGACTGCACAGCTCATTGGCTTTACCGTTTCTCTCACACGATAGCAGGGAGATGGGGGGAGCTGAGGAGCTGCCAGCTGGCGTCACCCAGGCCAGGGACACAGTGGATTTAAAGTCACCCCTTCCCTTTCCTGGGGTTAGAGGGCACTGACGTCCCAGCCCCCGGGGCCTGAACCTATGAGACGGAGGGCAGGGCAGGGACCGGATGAGAATGGTCCCGTGACTGGACCCAAATCAGACGTGAACTGGAATCAGGGTAAGGGCAGAGATGAGACGGGCTCCCGGCCAGTGGCCAGCGAGGTCTGGCTCCGCCGGGATGGAGGGCTCCATGCTTCTAAAGAACAAGGGGGCGTGAGGCTCGGAAGACCTGGGAGGAAATGGGGCAAATACCAATGGTGCTGATTCAAGTACCGTCCAGGGTAGAGGCTGGGTGAAATGACCTTGAGGACCATGGGCGCCTGGGGAAGGCTGTCCCCTCACAGGGGTGAACGTGCAGCCCTCGCACCCCTGTGGCTGATGCACCACCTACAGGAGGTGCTCTCTGCTCCCACCACAACTGCCGCATCCTCCCAAGAACCACGGCTCAGCAGGTTCACCGGCCCTGGGGTTTTGGTCCCACTGAGCCCTTGACCCGGGACCTGCCCCCTCCCGTGCCTGCCCAGCCCCATCTCCACTCCCTGGGAGGCTCCCTCTGACTACCTACACTGGACACATGCCCCTGGACCTCTGTCCCAGCCATGACCCCTTTGTGACCCCACATACGGGCCAGGTCATTCCCAGAGGGCGGGGTCACATCTCTTCGTTTCCTCGTTTCCTGCCTGACACCTCCTAGAAGCTCACAATATCTGTGGGTCAAATGAATGAATGAGACTAACCAACAATATGACCTTGCTCTCCATGGACACACACGTGGCAGACTTTGAAGAAGCCTCCCGGGCCATGTCACTGACTCAGCCATTTGGTGTGTTTGTGCTGCATGCTTCCCCAGGAGGGGCTGGGAACTGGGTCTTCCCTGGGCCTCAGGTGCATGAGACATGCCCTCGCGGGGTCACTGATGCTGGGGCAGGATGTTGCGGGAAGTTCCCGGGGCTGATCTCGCCCCCCTCCTCTGAGCCTTTGCTGAGCTCTTCCCTCCCCCTCCAGCCCTTCCCCTCCTCACGCTGCCCTGCGCCCTCTCCTGCAGCACCTACCTAGCTCTGCATTAACCGCTCCATCACGGGCTGACTCTCCTGCTGGCCTGGGAGCCGCTGCTGGGGTTTCCTTCCCGCAGGGCCTGGTGGGAAGACACACAGTAAAACGTGAACGTCTCTGAGTAAAGCAAGGAATGACCACTTCCGACCACAGGGGCCTGAGTCCTACGTGCCCTGGTGGGGTCGGGGGTCAAAGAGGGTGGTGGTTTAGAGCACAGATTCCAGAGTCAGACCGACTTCTGTGCAAGCCCTGCCCGCATCGCAGTCTAGGTGCCTTTGGGCAAATTGCTTACCCTTCCAGACCTGAGATTCTCCTGTGAACGGAGGATGGTAACAGAACCCACCCCAGAGGTTGCTGAGAGGACCCGTGAGGCCCTCGGCCAGTGCCTGGCACGGAGCAGCGTTCGTGACATCAGCCACCATGATTGGTGTCTCCGTTATCTGCACATCAAGTGTGCTGGTCACTTGGAGCCAGGAGCTTGTCCCGGTTACCGAGTCACTCTGAACCGCGGCGGCTCCCAGCAAGGGCATGTCCCGATTTGCTCCCAGGCCTGCAGTTTGGGTGAGGCTGGTGTCTGCTCCCCCCAGGGTCAGCTGCTGCCTCTCTGAGGCCGGGAACCACGTGCATGGCCCCCAGCTGGGGCCGTGAGTGGGACACCCGCACCGGGCCTTTCCCAGGGACCAGGGCTTCCGCACAGCACGGCGGCTCCCTGGAGGAGCTAGGAGAGGTGGCATCCTCTCCCCTCCTGGCCCGGGGAGCCTCGGCACCGCATCTGCCACTCTCTGCTGGTGCAGGCGGGTGCAGACTCCCACCCAGCTTCCACCTTGTTGGGAGTGTCAGGCAAGACGAGCAGGCGGGGTGCGAAGGGGGGCGTTCATTTTGGGGAAACACGATTGGCCACAAAACTGCACCAGAGGGAAGTGTGTGAACTAAAAGTGTCACTGCCATACCAGCAAACAAAGGATGTTGCCGCCATCAAGCCGTCACATGGCAGCCGCCCCACCGTGAGCCTGGAGGGAACTTGGGATAGAGGCAGGATTTGTCGCCCACTCCCCAACCTAGCTGTCAGCCCCTGCAGCCAGCGGTGCCCCAAGGAGACTCAGGATGGAAAGCACAGGACGCTGGCCCCAGAGAGCTGAGGTGCACATCAAAGTGGGTTTCAGTGAGCCCAGACTCCCACATCTTCTCACACACAGAAAAGTGCTCCATTCCTTAACCTGAGATGTGTCTGGTTTTCTTTATTTGACAGTAATCTTTTGATGTTCTGACTGCCTGGTCTTTGTTGCAAAAACTCCTCTGTATCCTGGCTTCACCCTTACCTCTTCAGAGCAGTCCCTCAGAGAGATCTGAGATCCTGTGGCCCGGGATTAAGTCCTCAGTTTTGCCCACCGAATAAAACATAAGTCTCACCTTCTAGGCCGTGCGTTTTATTCAGTCGACAAGAGGATGCTGCTGGGCCCTGTGCCTGAGAAAAGCACACCCAGGTCCTAGGAGAGGTCAGAGCTCCATGTTCTCCCACTTCTGCAAAGAGCATGGATTCTCTTCGTGGTCATAAAAACATTTTTAAGTGTAATGCAATTTTTAAAGATTGTTTGTTTCTTGGGAAATAGAAAGTGGAGGAGGAGAATGATCACACGGCAAAAATCTCTAACGTTCCATTTGAACAACTCTGTTTGCCCCGCATTCCATTCTCCTGAGAGGCTGTCTGAGCCCCTCCCTCCTCTCGCTCGTGCCCACCCGCCCGCCCTTTTCTCTCCCCACATCATCCCTCTGCCCCCCACCCCCCGGCTCTGCCTTTGGACCTTATAATCGTCTGCAGAGGCGAGCACGGTGGTTTTTCAAAGGCTTTCCCCTAAGCATTCTCTCATAGCAGTGGCCCCCTGCAAAGTCATCACTTTGTTATCTCGACGGCTCTCTCATGAATCATCAGGAGGCTTTAACCTAGTTGCCGCTTTAAATACTTTATGGGGAAAATATAAACAAAGCAAAGTTTACGTATTTGGGGGGAAAAAGACACAGGAACAACTTTCCCTCATTATTGTTGATGAATTGTTTGAAGCATGTCATTCCAATGAAGCAACCAGAAAATGAACAGTAAAGACAGTAAACATTTAGTAAGAAAATAAACACTCAGCAGATCAAGGACAAGAAATCTGTCACAGCTGCCAATAAGGACACAAGTGGGAAGGAATCCACTCGTGTTTGTCATTCTCGCTCGTGTCAGTAGACAGTTCAAAGGTCCATCCTAATATCACTGCTCCAGGCCAGTAAGATCCAGGTCCAGGCCCGCTGCCCGCCTTCCAAGGACCCTCCCTGCGGGGCTGGGGACCCGAGGAGGGAGATCAAAGGGGCTGAGCTCTCCCAGGACGTCTGCCCTGAGCGAGAGGTCCTAAGTTGATGAGGAAGTGAGGGACGTGGCATCACCAAGAAGGACTTGAAAACTGTCAGCTGGAGAGAGGAAGCGGGTCACTGCCGACCCAAGGACCGCAGACAGGACCCCACCTGTGAGTGGTGTATGGCGGGATAGCGGGGGAAGCACGGCCTGGAGGACAGGTTCTTGTCTGGGTGACACACGGGAAGAGAAGCAAACGGAGGGGGTCAGGTTGAAGCGGAGCAGGACCCTAGGGTCCTTCCCCCTCTAATCATCCGCCACCTGCCTTTTGTCTGTGGAAAAACTTTAGCCAAAGAATAAGTTTAATCAGAGAAGTGAGAAAATGCAGAAACAGAGGAAAACAGCCCAACAAGACTAAATAATAACAGTTTAGTCATTAAGCAAAGTCAAGGACCTTTAGTTCCTTTTCATGGGCTATAGATCATATTCTGAGCCATATCCCGTGAGCTGTCTTGTAGATACTGAAACCCTCCACCCACCAACTCCATGATGACTAGGCTGTAGCCGTGGCATAAGCTGCCACAGTTCTGAGAACTGGCCTCAAGGAAATGGGAACAAACGACCCTGGAACTGAAGAGTCCCTGTACCTAAAACAATCAAGATGACGCTGGTCAGACCACCGATGACCTATTTCAAGATGACTGTCAGAGCTGCCTGGGCTGTTTCTGCACGGAGCCTCCTCCCTCCGCCTGTAAAAAGCTCTTGCCCCCTGATTGTTGGGGGAGGGGGAGGGATGGCTGGGGAAGGGGCGGCCTTTGGACAGGAGTCCGCTCTGCAACCTCACCCCCGCCCCCGGTTACCGGCATACAAAATAAAGCAAACTTTCCTTTCCACCAACTTGCCTCTTTATTGGCTTTTGAGCGTCGAGCAGCCGGACCCCACTTCCGGGTACAAGGTGACAGGGGACCAGGATCGGAGCCACGTGTCCTGAAGCTCTGGCCTCTGGGGCGTGAAAGGAGGTTTAATGCAATGATCAATGACAGAGAGACCCACCTCTTCTTCCAAAACTCACCTTTGTCCTTTGATTGGATTCGGTGTTAACTGAGTGACATGCTCACAGTTTCCTGCTAAATTTTTTTTTAAGAGAAGACACAAATGAGGTTTATGTTTTTTCTCTACTTTTCACCCATTTCTCCCACCTCTACCCCTTGCCCCTGGCAACCACCAATCAGTGGTTAGTTTCCTACTAATTTTTAACAGCTGAAAAGTCACTACTGAGTTAACCTAATCTATGCTAGTGGCATTTAAAATGAAAGTGAAACGTGCAAAAATTAAAGGAACTTACCATTTAAAAGAAATCTTTGTCTACTGTATTTTTACAATGACTTAAATATATACAGAAGTCTAAAAAATGTTGACTACTTCTGCAGCCCTGAAAAGGAGCAAGTATTTCAAATATAGTCCATGTACAAAGATAAACCAGCTTTTTTGAAACTTGTGTTTCTCCTTGAGGGCTTGTCTGATTAGACCCTAGCTGCCCTTTCCCCTCCTGCAACATACTGATTGATAAGTGATAGGTGTGAATCTAGATGTAGATATAAAGACAATCATAGTGATGATCTGTCTATCCATCTACAACTTTAAACCATTTAATTTTCTTAGATTCAAAATCACGATTATTATGTGAACTAAAATGTAAGCTTCCAAATACTTGGGTGAAAAGCAAAAACGTCTAGAAATTTTCCTACAGGCCATCAGGCACCTGTGTCTTTCTAAGCACTAAGATATGTATAACTTAAGCTTATAGGCAACATTCCTTTAGTGATTAACTTGTAGCAAAAGCAGTAGAATACAAAGGTTAAAGTAAAAGAAACAGATCCAATGTGGAGTCAGCTTTGTTCTTCCCTGTTACAGTTTCAGTTCCAAGAGGAGTCAACATGGCCAGAATCCAAGCGCCTAACTGAGCAGAACCAAGGCGCTGGGTTCTGCCCTTGGGCACCAGGCCCTCCAAACTTACCAAGCTGTGGGCAGTGGGAGTAAGAATTCCCTGAGTGGGTAACTGAGAGGGGGCCCCTCCCCCCTCCCCTCCCACTGCAATCGTCACGGGGAGACAGCCCCACACCCCAGCCGCGGGTTCCTGTGAGAATCACCCAGCCTCACGGGGTCTGTCCCTCCAGTGGCATCGTGTCCACACCGTCAGCGGGCTGTCCAGCACTTCATCAAGCCAGCTGCTTCCGGGGGATGAGACCCACGGTCGCACCAGTGAATTTGGTGGGCAGGAGCCCAGTGTTGCCTTGTTTCCCTTAAAAATAGTTCCGTGGTCAACAGGACGTTCTGTGGGAAGCCAGGACGATAGACAAGTCCTCCCGCGAGAGCGTGGACTGTAATGATGGCGGAAGCGCTTTGAGCAGGACAGGAATCTACATCTTAGGGATTCATTTCTGCACGAGGAGAAATTGCTGGCCCGTTAACAGCCGGAGGATCCACGTGATCTGCCTGGAAGGGGGCTGCAGTGGGGACTCAGGGCCACCTCTTGTGGCAACAGCTACACCACGGTGACAGCGATGTTGCTAAACTCACACACCACCCCTCCCCCACCACAGCATCGCAGTCTCTCCGCAGGTTGGACCACGGAGCAAGGATCCGGGGAGGACGCGGGTGACATCCTGCAGGACTGCCCACCTGGCCCACCTAGTGTTGAAAGCTCTCTGTGATGCTCGTGGGGCATCAGTACCCCCAGCTCTGTGGTGACCTCACCATCACCCATCACCCCAGCCCAGAGCAGCGTGGATTCCTGCCTCGGGCCACCTCCCCCTAGTGCAGCGGATGACGCAGTTTCCAGAATGGTTGCTTGGAACAGCCGCAAGCTCCCCACAGAGAGACTCTCCCTCCACTGGTGCTTTTGGGGTCTCTCCTGACCAGGGCTGCGAGGGGCAAACAGCAGCTCATGGCTGGGGCCAGCGGCACGTGAGTTAGATCACTAACCCAGGCTGCATCTTCTAGGTGATGCTCAGGAGGCAGGAGGCAAAGCCGTAGACGGGGAGAGGCAACCGGAGGGGGCCGTGGGTTCTCTTATGCCTCCAGAACGGCTGAGGCCCGGTCTCGGCTGTAGTCGTTCATTTTATTTATTTATTTTTCTTTTGCGGTACGCGGGCCTCTCACTGTTGTGGCCTCTCCCGTTGCAGAGCACAGGCTCCGGACGCGCAGGCTCAGTGGTCATGGCTCACGGGCCCAGCCGCTCCGTGGCATGTGGGATCTTCCCGGACTGGGGCACGAACCTGTGTCCCCTGCATCGGCAGGTGGACTCTCAACCACTGTGCCACCAGGGAAGCCCTGTAGTCGTTCATTTTAAACGACGCTGTCATGCACATCTGGTGTTATGCTGCAGGATCAGACGGCAGTTCATGGAGGGAGACTCGGGCTGCAGACATCTGGTGTTCTGTGGTCAGGTGGTCAGCACCTCCCCACAGCCCGGGCCAGAAGCAAGCAGCTGGCTTGGCAGATGGATGTTGCAGATGGCAGGAGAGAGCACAGGTTTCGTGCAAAGCCCCAGGGGTCCCTGGAAGCCCCTTACTGCAGCTCCCAAGGGCTGGGGAGAAAGAGTCTCCCCTCCCAGACACCTTTCCTGGTGGTTCTGGGCAGAGTGCAGCTAATGAGACATGGCCACAGGGCGACCTTCCCCCAGAGGGTGGCTGACCAGCAGCTCCTGTCAGCTTCCTGGCAGTCCACTCAGTTGAGCTGTGCCCTCTCTGGCTGTGTCTGGGCCTCTGCGCTGGTGGGGAAGCTTGTCTGAGCCGGGGCAGGGGGTGTGGATGGCCGCTCCTGCCTCTGCTGTTCCCATGTCCTTCAGACCTGTCTCTACTCACAGCCCTCATCACCCCAGTTCCCTTCCTGTTCAGTTCCTCCCTTCACATTACAAGGGGATTTCTATCTCCTGATGGACCCTGTCTGATCTGCCAGTGGCATATGCATCTCAGAGCCCATCCCTGCAGTGCTGATGGCCGCAGACGCCCAGCCCCACCGGGTGATGGTCTGAATCTGAGCCATAGCTCCGGAACCCACAGAGGTCACTGGCATAGAAGGTAACCAGTTAACAATACGGACATTAAGACCAGGGCGTACCCCAATAAAGAGAGAATCCCTCCTTGCCCACTTCCCTCCTAATATGTGTGGCAAAAAGTGTTCTTTTTTTGAGAACTGACTGATGAGAAAAAGGGTGGGTGTGGAGGAGGTGCCACTGTGAGCTGGGGACAAAGACAGCATATCCAATAGTGACTCCATAAACCTGAAATCTATAGACAGATGTTCAATAACTTACAGAATGCAATTAATTAGCTGGAGTTCTATCAAGTATGGTTCCACCCGGAACTCGTAATTTGAAAAGCAAGATTTCTATTTGAGTAGTACTTTCACAGCCCTTACGTGCAATCGTAAATATTTTTATGAATCTTTCCAAATAGAGCATCTTTAGCTGAGACACAGTTTTGTTGCCTAAGATTGTGCTGGAAGTCTAAGCCACAAAAATACACTGGTTTAAAATATTTATTCATTCAAAAAAATTTTAATTTTTTATACAAAGATGGTGAGAAAAATCTCATGCAAACTCTGGGCATACAAGAAAAATAACTTAAATATTAATAGGATGATTTTGTACAAAATAACTCTTTTTTAAGTAGAACCTCCCACAGAAAGCACAGCCCCCTTCTCCAGGCCCGATGTCCCCGGAGGGGGCTGGGGCGATCGCCCTTTGACCTGTAGGTGGTCCACGGTCCATGTGTCCAACGGTCACAGGTGTCACTATGATGACGAACAGCCTATACACTACTACTCCGAAAACTAGACCCAGGGACCCGAGCCGGGACGTCCCAACACCACAGAACTCCTGAAGGATGGAAGGAACTCATGAAGATTTTCAGAAAAGTTTCAGATAATCAGCTCGACTCATGAAAACACCTTGAGATGGTGTCTGTTTCTGCTGAGGTACAAACCTGCAGCAGATTTAGAATCTGTCTATATTACAAGTAATTTGCATAATTAAAGCAATGAAGGGAGCAACATATCATGGCAATTAGAAATGCATCAAACTCGGAAAGTTGTACCAAAGAGAGCTTCAATATGAAACAATAACCCTCTGAGAACGAAGCCCACGGCCCCTGGGGCTCCCGACCTGGCTGCGTGGGCGCCCGTCCGCCGAGCCTCCGCCACGCCCAGCCTGATGGCATCTGCACGCACTCATCTCATTTTCCGTAGCCTGAGTCTGTTTTCCTTGTCCCGTTTCTTGAGAATAAGGATGAACTGGTTGAAAAAATGCTCCTGGTCCTTCCGTTTTTGGACAAGTCGAAACCTCTGATCCCGGCCGTGCTTCTCAGCAAACTCCTTGAATGTGGTCCTGAAAGACCAAAAGCATCCTGTGACCCCTTCCTGGAGAAGAGCGGGTCCTGGTGCTCTGAGTACCTCCTGCCCGAGCTCAGGGTGGCGAGCTCCCTCTTCCAGACCTGGGAGCAGGACCTTGGCAGGAGGACGGGCAGAAGAAACAGCGCTGGGCCTCCGACACCACCTGCCTGCTCCCTTCACTGGCTGCTATTCCCCAATCGGCCCGGCAGGGGCCTGAGCCACGTAACTCACACACTTGCCCATCTCTGCATCCAACCGGCCCGTGGGCATGAGCCTGGCCTCACCTGCCTCCTGGGCCTGGTGTCACTCCGAGCTTCTCACTCCCCGCCCCCGTCACCACTCCGGCCACACAGGTGTTCTGTCCACTACTCTCACTGTGCTCCAACTTGCCGTGGTCTTTGCCCATGCTGTTCCCTCTGCCTGGCACACCCTTCCCTCATTTCTTCACTCACCATGTAAAGCCCTCTCCTCATTAGATGTCAGGACCAGCCTGTCTTCCTCAGGGAAACTCGTCCTATCTACGGGTCAGAGAACTGGGTATCATCTTGATGAGCCTCAACTGTGCAATGTTACTCGCCTCTCCCTGCTCGAGTAGAAGTGTGTTACCTGCTTTGTTTTCTATGTAGCATCTCAAATGTCTAAGCCCAGTGACCGGCGTGTGCTCAGCACCCAAATACTGACTGAATCCATGATTGCCAGGCCAGGGAGTCCCCTGTAAGAAACTCAGTGGCACCATCCAGGCCAGGCCAGAGCGGGTGGGGCAGCTCAAAGGGCAGAAGGAGTGGACGTGGCTTTGCAGTTTGCCAGCAGCGGCTCCCCATGGCTTCCTCTTCTCCCAGGCCGGAGCTTGAAGCCGGTGGTTGGGGCGGCTCCAGGCGGTGGGGCGGGGGCGGGAGGGGAGAGCGGAGGAGCCGGTTCCGGCAGACGCTTCCGCCTGCCTTCTGCTTGCAGAGAGCTAGGCTGGAGCTGCAGGAGGGGCCCTGGGTGAGCAGAAACGTGCTCGCCCTGTGCCGGGGGAGGCCCCTTGCTCCTCCTATTTCTCTTTGTGGAGAAATGTATATTCCATTGCAGACATTTAATTGTTGCATTAAATTATTATAACTTAATGGTTCTTTCTTTATACGTGAATAACAAGATTATACTGACATGGCTGTTAGGAGACAAGATGAATAATTAGTAGACCCATCCTCACTGCTGTCACTAAACGATGAGTCTCATTCCTTCCTCACCAAGCACTGCTCTCCTCCCTGCACACCCCGGGATTCCGCGTGCCAGACACTTCCCGAGGAGAGAAAACTCTTCTCTCCGGTTTTCAACTTTCTCTGTTCGTTCTTTCCTTCTTTTCCTCCCTCCCTCCCTCCCTCCCTCCCTTCCTTCCATGATTTCACAATTGCCATGAGGTGTGACTAACACACACTTATTTGGGCTTCCATCACTGACCTTCTTGGGAAAAGTAAGATGCTGAGAGACACAGGGGGCTTGTTATTTTGGTCGCGTGTCTAGGGGGAGCCTGAGCATCTTCAATCAGGGGCTGGGCGGAGTCCCTTCTAGAGAGGTCCTATTCTGGGCACCTCTAAATAGAAGTATCCCTGAAAAGAAAAAAGAAAACTCCAACCCTTTAGCCGTGCCCAAGGGGACAGCCTGGTTTACTGCTGATCCTGGTGGACTGTCCAGTGAGCCTGGGGTAGTCCTCTGAGTCACCTGCACTGCGTCTCCCTTTCCCCTGGGGACGTGGCCACCCGCAGTTGAAGGAGGTGGCCGCTGTGGCCAGAGCACCAGTCCGCCAGCCCACGGGGAGGTCCCCGGAGGCTCCTCTCCCCTCTCCAAGACCCCGAGAGCTGGGCAGGGCTGGGATCTGGCCCTGGACTATCCCCACGGCTAGGATCAGAGCCAGGATGACTGGAGGTGGGGCTGAGGGTACTCAGGACACCTGCACTGAGCCCGCTGGCGACCAGTGGACGCCTGTGAAATGGCGGGAAGAGGATGTAAAGAAGACCTGAAGAGGGTTTTGAAATGTCGCAGAATTAGCTATGTTTGAAATAAAAACTAGTTTTATAATTATAAAAGTAATACATGCCCAGTGTACATTTCTAACAAATAGCAGGCAATTAAATCTAATTTCAAAGAAGAGTAACTTCATTTCTACCACTGATTTTCCTTCTCCGTGTGTGTAATCGTTTTCGTAATTGCTGAATACATTCTGAATATTTCTCCTTTGCCTTCATAACATATTCATGGGAGGGGGACTAGGTTGGCTCTTGTTAACATTTTACCAATGGATGGACACAGACAGCACCAGTGGTAATGATGGGAGCTCTCCAGGATCTGCCATGAAGCCCCACACACCATCCTCCTAGTGGCCTGGGTGGCAGGGCAGCTACACCCCCTCAGATCAAGACACCTGAGCTGTGAAGGTCCAGTGCCTGACCCGGCAGCGGGGGCCAAGGATGGGCAGGGCTGCTGTGCACTGAGGCTGGGGCTCTAGATCCAACTCTCCCCTTCCCACCCAGGGTCACCAGCTGGGGGGACAGAGCAAAGCCACGGCTAGAACCCAGAGTTCTCATAGAAAATCACAATTTACAAATCGTTAGGCCCACATTTACTTTCCGAGGTTAGCATTTGGTGATGGGGATAATTCATGCGAATTTTTTTCCCATTCAGAAAGTATCTATCCTTTAAATAGTCGAAGAAGTTTTCTGAGGCCTATGTAACCAACACTGAATTATATTATCCAATTATTGGCCAATGAATTAACCAATTATTGATCAAAATGTAGATGCCTACATCTGCATGGAAGGCAAACATCAATTAATGTTCATTTAAATATGATTTATTTATGCATTATTAAAAATGCATGATGGCAGCCTTATTATTAAAAATCATAATGTGTAAATGTCCATTTAAAAATCAGGTCCCAATTTAAAATAAAAATACATCAAAATCAACCATTTTTCACTCATAAAAGTTATACTTGTATAATTAAGTAGTTCTTGTGCATTAATTTTTAAATGTCAATTAAAGTTAATTTTAAAGTCGAGTTCAGCTTATGTATTCTTCTCGTTTCTAACATCGTTTTCATATTAGTTTGTTGTATCTCATGGGAGTAATGCCTGATTATCTTAGGTGAGGTTGACAGCCAAGTTCACTCGGGCCCTTTGCTGGTGTGGAGCGTCTTCACTTCACATGCTGGACAGCTGCCCAGGCGTGTGGAAACCAGGGGCTGGTGGGGTTTATTTTGCTGTTGCTGTGTATCGTTTATTTTGCATTTGTACTCCTCCATCATTAGATCAGGGGAATTAGGCCCCATCTCACGAGGGCTGACCTATTGATGAGTTATTGTGGCCTTGGAGTCAGGGCTGCTGACCTGTGGAAAACCACCACGTAAGGTGGACAGAGCTGCTGGGGTGCCTTTGGTTAGCAAGCAGGGCTGGGAGGTTTGTTCACGGCTGGCACAGGGGAGAAGGGCTTCCCACTCCAAAATTACACGTTTGATGTCTATGGAACATAGGTCACATGATTTAACCCAAACTGACTTTAAAAGACCCCTTACAAAATTTGGTAAATTCCCAGCCCCAGAAATCGCCTGGCCTTAACTCACTTTCCATACCTGGGTGAGACTTTAGATTCCTCTAGAAGTTTTTTGAATTCTTCTTTGGCCAGCAGCAATTTGCTTTTCTTTTCCTTGTATTCTTCTTTTATTCTTGTCTTGACAAACTGTTCAAATATCTTAAGACACACACAAAACAGAACTATTACGAGAATGCGTATCGGAAATGAACTCCTGCGCTTCAAACACCACACAAAACACAGCAAGAATCTGAGATAAGCCTGTCTTTTTCACAGTTGCTGGAGCTACAAACCAGAGCCTTTAACCTGGCCTCTCCGTGAAAACAAGTGTCTGGACAATTACACCTGCTCTCCCACGAGGCCAGTGCGCTTCTCCACGTCCAGACACCATCTGGGGGCCAAACGCTGAATTAGCCTGCTTGGAAATCCTGGGTATGAGTGGGCGGCCCTCTCTAGAGGTGTGGCGGGAGCAGTGGACAGTTTGGAAATCCCAGCTCCAGTGCTCCGATATTTCTTGTTTTGGAACCTCTTGAGCACCACTTACCTGCGCGCACTGTCTCACCGACTTTCACATCCTGGCCAGCGGTACCATGACACGTGAGAGTCTGTACTTTGTTCTAGTAATCCCTGTGGCAATGTAACTGGCATTTGAGTCTCCAAAATGACTTTGAACTTGTGAAAAGAAAGTCAACCCAGCATCTCTGGTTTCCCACACTCTAGTCTTCAAGAAGACCCACTTGTGAACAAGGGTCTGGTTCCCCAGGGGCTCCTGTGGGCAAGGTGAGCCTCTCCTTGGTGTCATGGAAACACCCAGTGAGGAGACCCGACCACCAGGCACTGTACTCCCTCTCCCCAGCTCGATGAGAGCGGGCTTTGAAGGCTACCTCCACAGGAAAACCAGACCCTTAGCCCACAGGATATGGATATTGTCTGGTAGGCAAATCCATTCAAGACCCTGGGAAGGTTTCTCTTGGGTACTGGCAGCCGACATGACAAAATGCCACCAAGGAATCACCCTTTGCAGTAGACCATAGAGTGAGCCTCCCTGGCTTGGATTAAGACCGCTCATTGTTCTAATATCAGAAAATTGTCATCTGTAGACTAAAGCCAAAGGGAGGTGGAGACAGCTGTTTCATTCCCAAAGCTCTCCAAGCCTCGAAAACGTTGAAAGGAGAATAAACTGGAGAAAATTTAGATGTGTGTACGAACGCAGATAAGAAGATCAACAAAAAGCCCACATCTGATCCTATGAGGCCAATGAATAGCAATTCTGTACCAACCCAATCGGTGGCCACTGCAGATACTGGACTCTGACAAAGAGCTCAGGGAATCTCCCGCCCTCCTGCCGAGGACATGGAACCAGGCAGTGGCGACTTGGCCGAAACCCCATCACTCCCCTGCAGAACGGGTGTCCCGGCTCTGCCTGATGGTTTCAGATTCCATTTCAGTCACGGCCAGCCTTTACAGGAGTATAAATACAGCCTTTACAGGAGTATAAATAC